>NW_027515468.1:0-78217 GCF_048772815.1 Callospermophilus lateralis
TACAGTCTACTGAAATCACAACATCTATATTTTTTTCCGACCTTCCTGATACTTTCAAATAATGAGCAGTACTCCAAATCAAACTTGGATGCCCAAGTTTCGTTCTCCTACGTTGAAGCATCCGTTTACAGTAACAGTTTGAATTTTTAGGTTTCACTGCGTTTTCTTCTATATTGACAGATGCAGTTCGAACTCTAAATCAACACGGTTTGTGCTAGCTTCTTGAAACGTTACACAATACAGTAGTTCTACGTTCTATCTCTAAGGATTGTTTCCTCTTGATGTAGCCTAATGCAGGGAATGGTGAATAACACTTATATTGAAAGGGGTGCCAAACTTCCAAAAACTAGAGTCTCCTGAAATCTCAACATATATTTTTTCATCCAATCTTCATGATACTTTAAAGTAATGATCAGTACACCAATCCCACTTGGATGCCCAAGTTTCGTTCTCCTACTTTGAAGCATCCGTTTGCAGTAACATTTTGAATTTTTAGGTTTCACTCTGTTTTCTCCTATATTGACAGATGCAGTTCGAACTCTAAATCAAACACGGTTTGTGCTAGCTTCTTGAAACTTGACACAATACAGTAGTTCTACGTTCTATCTCTAAGGTTTGTTTCCTCTTGATGTAGCCTTAAGCAGAGACTGGCGAATAACTCATTCAATGAAAGGCGTTGTTAGGCTGCCAGAAAACTACAGTCTCCTGAAATCACAACATATACTTTTTTCCGACCTTCCTGATACTTTCAAATAATGAGCAGTACACCAATCAAACTTGGATGCCCAAGTTTCGTTCTCCTACGTTGAAGCATCCGTTTGCAGTAACAGTATGAATTTTTTGTTTTCACTGCGTTTTCTTCTATATTGACAGATGCAATTAGAACTCTAAATCAAACACGGTTTGTGCTAGCTTCTTGAAACTTGACACAATACAGTAGTTCTACATTCTATCTCTAAGGTTTGTTTCCTCTTGATGTAGCCTTAAGCACAGGCTGGTGAATAACTCATTCAATGAAAGGCGTTGTTAGGCTGCCAAAAAACTACAGTCTTCTGAAATCACAACATATATTTTTTTTCCGACCTTCCTGATACTTTCAAATAATGAGCAGTACTCCAATCAAACTTGGATGCCCAAGTTTCGTTCTCCTACGTTGAAGCATCCGTTTGCAGTAACAGTTTGAATTTTTAGGTTTCACTGCGTTTTCTTCTATATTGACAGATGCAGTTCGAACTCTAAATCAAACACGGTTTGTGCTAGCTTCTTGAAACGTTACACAATACAGTAGTTCTACGTTCTATCTCTAAGGATTGTTTCCTCTTGATGTAGCCTAATGCAGGGAATGGTGAATAACACTTATATTGAAAGGGGTTGCCAAACTTCCAAAAACTAGAGTCTCCTGAAATCTCAACATATATTTTTTCATCCAATCTTCATGATACTTTCAAGTAATGATCAGTACACCAATCCCACTTGGATGCCCAAGTTTCGTTCTCCTACTTTGAAGCATCCGTTTGCAGTAACAGTTTGAGTTTTTAGGTTTCACTCTGTTTTCTCCTATATTGACAGATGCAGTTCGAACTCTAAATCAAACATGGTTTGTGCTAGCTTCTTGAAACTTGACACAATACAGTAGTTCTACGTTCTATCTCTAAGCTTTGTTTCCTCTTGATGTAGCCTAATGCAGGGACTGGCGAATAACACTTATATTGAAAGGGGTTGCCAACTTACAAAAACTAGAGTCTCCTGAAATCTCAACATATATTTTTTCATCCAATCTTCATGATACTTTCAAGTAATGATAAGTACACCAATCCCACTTGGATGCCCAAGTTTCATTCTCCTACGTTGAAGCATCCGTTTGCAGTAACATTTTGAATTTTTAGGTTTCACTCTGTTTTCTCCTATATTGACAGATGCAGTTCGAACTCTAAATCAAACACGGTTTGTGCTAGCTTCTTGAAACTTGACACAATACAGTAGTTCTACGTTCTATCTCTAAGGTTTGTTTCCTCTTGATGTAGCCTTAAGCAGAGACTGGCGAATAACTCATTCAATGAAAGGCGTTGTTAGGCTGCCAGAAAACTACAGTCTCCTGAAATCATAACATATATTTTTTTCCGACCTTCCTGATACTTTCAAATAATGAGCAGTACACCAATCAAACTTGGATGCCCAAGTTTCGTTCTCCTACGTTGAAGCATCCGTTTGCAGTAACAGTTTGAATTTTTAGGTTTCACTGCGTTTTCTTCTATATTGACAGATGCAGTTAGAACTCTAAATCAAACACGGTTTGTGCTAGGTTCTTGAAAGGTGACACAATACAGTAGTTCTACGTTCTATCTCTAAGGTTTGTTTCCTCTTGATGTAGCCTAATGCAGGGACTGGCGAATAACACTTATATTGAATGGGGTTGCCAAACTTCCAAAAACTAGAGTCTCCTGAAATCTCAACATACATTTTTTCATCCAATCTTCATGATACTTTCAAGTAATGATCAGTACACCAATCCCACTTGGATGCCCAAGTTTCGTTCTCCTACTTTGAAGCATCCGTTTGCAGTAACAGTTTGAATTTTCAGGTTTCACTCTGTTTTCTCCTATATTGACAGATGCAGTTCGAACTCTAAATCAAACACAGTTTGTGCTAGCTTCTTGAAACTTGACACAATACAGTAGTTCTACGTTCTATCTCTAAGGTTTGCTTCCTCTTGATGTAGCCTTAAGCACAGACTGGCGAATAACTCATTCAATGAAAGGCGTTGTTAGGCTGCCAGAAAACTACAGTCTCCTGAAATCACAACATATATTTTTTTCCAACCTTCCTGATACTTTCAAATAATGAGCAGTACACCAATCCCACTTGGATGCCCAAGTTTCGTTCTCCTACTTTGAAGCATCCGTTTGCAGTAACAGTTTGAATTTTTAGGTTTCACTCTGTTTTCTCCTATATTGACAGATGCATTTTGAACTCTAAATCAAACACGGTTTGTGCTAGCTTCTTGAAACTTGACACAATACAGTAGTTGTACGTTCTATCTCTAAGGTTTGTTTCCTCTTGATGTAGCCTAATGCAGGGACTGGCGAATAACACTTATATTGAAAGGGGTTGCCAAACTTCCAAAAACTAAAGTCTCCTGAAATCTCAACATACATTTTTTCATCCAATCTTCATGATACTTTCAAGTAATGATAAGTACACCAATCCCACTTGGATGCCCAAGTTTCATTCTCCTACGTTGAAGCATCCGTTTGCAGTAACATTTTGAATTTTTAGGTTTCACTCTGTTTTCTCCTATATTGACAGATGCAGTTCGAACTCTAAATCAAACACGGTTTGTGCTAGCTTCTTGAAACTTGACACAATACAGTAGTTCTACGTTCTATCTCTAAGGTTTGTTTCCTCTTGATGTAGCCTTAAGCAGAGACTGGCGAATAACTCATTCAATGAAAGGCGTTGTTAGGCTGCCAGAAAACTACAGTCTCCTGAAATCACAACATATACTTTTTTCCGACCTTCCTGATACTTTCAAATAATGAGCAGTACACCAATCAAACTTGGATGCCCAAGTTTCGTTCTCCTACGTTGAAGCATCCGTTTGCAGTAACAGTATGAATTTTTTGTTTTCACTGCGTTTTCTTCTATATTGACAGATGCAGTTAGAACTCTAAATCAAACACGGTTTGTGCTAGCTTCTTGAAACTTGACACAATACAGTAGTTCTACATTCTATCTCTAAGGTTTGTTTCCTCTTGATGTAGCCTTAAGCACAGGCTGGTGAATAACTCATTCAATGAAAGGCGTTGTTAGGCTGCCAAAAAACTACAGTCTTCTGAAATCACAACATATATTTTTTTTCCGACCTTCCTGATACTTTCAAATAATGAGCAGTACTCCAATCAAACTTGGATGCCCAAGTTTCGTTCTCCTACGTTGAAGCATCCGTTTACAGTAACAGTTTGAATTTTTAGGTTTCACTGCGTTTTCTTCTATATTGACAGATGCAGTTCGAACTCTAAATCAAACACGGTTTGTGCTAGCTTCTTGAAACGTTACACAATACAGTAGTTCTACGTTCTATCTCTAAGGATTGTTTCCTCTTGATGTAGCCTAATGCAGGGAATGGTGAATAACACTTATATTGAAAGGGGTTGCCAAACTTCCAAAAACTAGAGTCTCCTGAAATCTCAACATATATTTTTTCATCCAATCTTCATGATACTTTAAAGTAATGATCAGTACACCAATCCCACTTGGATGCCCAAGTTTCGTTCTCCTACTTTGAAGCATCCGTTTGCAGTAACATTTTGAATTTTTAGGTTTCACTCTGTTTTCTCCTATATTGACAGATGCAGTTCGAACTCTAAATCAAACACGGTTTGTGCTAGCTTCTTGAAACTTGACACAATACAGTAGTTCTACGTTCTATCTCTAAGGTTTGTTTCCTCTTGATGTAGCCTTAAGCAGAGACTGGCGAATAACTCATTCAATGAAAGGCGTTGTTAGGCTGCCAGAAAACTACAGTCTCCTGAAATCACAACATATACTTTTTTCCGACCTTCCTGATACTTTCAAATAATGAGCAGTACACCAATCAAACTTGGATGCCCAAGTTTCGTTCTCCTACGTTGAAGCATCCGTTTGCAGTAACAGTATGAATTTTTTGTTTTCACTGCGTTTTCTTCTATATTGACAGATGCAATTAGAACTCTAAATCAAACACGGTTTGTGCTAGCTTCTTGAAACTTGACACAATACAGTAGTTCTACATTCTATCTCTAAGGTTTGTTTCCTCTTGATGTAGCCTTAAGCACAGGCTGGTGAATAACTCATTCAATGAAAGGCGTTGTTACGCTGCCAAAAAACTACAGTCTTCTGAAATCACAACATATATTTTTTTTCCGACCTTCCTGATACTTTCAAATAATGAGCAGTACTCCAATCAAACTTGGATGCCCAAGTTTCGTTCTCCTACGTTGAAGCATCCGTTTGCAGTAACAGTTTGAATTTTTAGGTTTCACTGCGTTTTCTTCTATATTGACAGATGCAGTTCGAACTCTAAATCAAACACGGTTTGTGCTAGCTTCTTGAAACGTTACACAATACAGTAGTTCTACGTTCTATCTCTAAGGATTGTTTCCTCTTGATGTAGCCTAATGCAGGGAATGGTGAATAACACTTATATTGAAAGGGGTTGCCAAACTTCCAAAAACTAGAGTCTCCTGAAATCTCAACATATATTTTTTCATCCAATCTTCATGATACTTTCAAGTAATGATCAGTACACCAATCCCACTTGGATGCCCAAGTTTCGTTCTCCTACTTTGAAGCATCCGTTTGCAGTAACAGTTTGAATTTTTAGGTTTCACTCTGTTTTCTCCTATATAGACAGATGCAGTTCGAACTCTAAATCAAACATGGTTTGTGCTAGCTTCTTGAATCTTGACACAATACAGTAGTTCTACGTTCTATCTCTAAGCTTTGTTTCCTCTTGATGTAGCCTAATGCAGGGACTGGCGAATAACACTTATATTGAAATGGGTTGCCAAACTTACAAAAACTAGAGTCTCCTGAAATCTCAACATATATTTTTTCATCCAATCTTCATGATACTTTCAAGTAATGATAAGTACACCAATCCCACTTGGATGCCCAAGTTTCATTCTCCTACGTTGAAGCATCCGTTTGCAGTAACATTTTGAATTTTTAGGTTTCACTCTGTTTTCTCCTATATTGACAGATGCAGTTCGAACTCTAAATCAAACACGGTTTGTGCTAGCTTCTTGAAACTTGACACAATACAGTAGTTCTACGTTCTATCTCTAAGGTTTGTTTCCTCTTGATGTAGCCTTAAGCAGAGACTGGCGAATAACTCATTCAATGAAAGGCGTTGTTAGGCTGCCAGAAAACTACAGTCTCCTGAAATCACAACATATATTTTTTTCCGACCTTCCTGATACTTTCAAATAATGAGCAGTACACCAATCAAACTTGGATGCCCAAGTTTCGTTCTCCTACGTTGAAGCATCCGTTTGCAGTAACAGTTTGAATTTTTAGGTTTCACTGCGTTTTCTTCTATATTGACAGATGCAGTTAGAACTCTAAATCAAACACGGTTTGTGCTAGGTTCTTGAAAGGTGACACAATACAGTAGTTCTACGTTCTATCTCTAAGGTTTGTTTCCTCTTGATGTAGCCTAATGCAGGGACTGGCGAATAACACTTATATTGAAAGGGGTTGCCAAACTTCCAAAAACTAGAGTCTCCTGAAATCTCAACATACATTTTTTCATCCAATCTTCATGATACTTTCAAGTAATGATCAGTACACCAATCCCACTTGGATGCCCAAGTTTCGTTCTCCTACTTTGAAGCATCCGTTTGCAGTAACAGTTTGAATTTTCAGGTTTCACTCTGTTTTCTCCTATATTGAAAGATGCAGTTCGAACTCTAAATCAAACACAGTTTGTGCTAGCTTCTTGAAACTTGACACAATACAGTAGTTCTACGTTCTATCTCTAAGGTTTGCTTCCTCTTGATGTAGCCTTAAGCACAGACTGGCGAATAACTCATTCAATGAAAGGCGTTGTTAGGCTGCCAGAAAACTACAGTCTCCTGAAATCACAACATATATTTTTTTCCAACCTTCCTGATACTTTCAAATAATGAGCAGTACACCAATCCCACTTGGATGCCCAAGTTTCGTTCTCCTACTTTGAAGCATCCGTTTGCAGTAACAGTTTGAATTTTTAGGTTTCACTCTGTTTTCTCCTATATTGACAGATGCAGTTCGAACTCTAAATCAAACACGGTTTGTGCTAGCTTCTTGAAACTTGACACAATACAGTAGTTCTACGTTCTATCTCTAAGGTTTGTTTCCTCTTGATGTAGCCTTAAGCACAGACTGGCGAATAACTCATTCAATGAAAGGCGTTGTTAGGCTGCCAGAAAACTACAGTCTCCTGAAATCACAACATATATTTTTTTCCGACCTTCCTGATACTTTCAAATAATGAGCAGTACACCAATCAAACATGGATGCCCAAGATTCGTTCTCCTACGTTGAAGCATCCGTTTGCAGTAACAGTATGATTTTTTTGGTTTCACTGCGTTTTCTTATATATTGACAGATGCAGTTAGAACTCTAAATCAAACACGGTTTGTGCTAGCTTCTTGAAACTTGACACAATACTTTAGTTCTACGTTCTATCTCAAGGTTTGTTTCCTCTTGATGTAGACTTAAGCACAGACTGGCGAATAACTCATTCAATGAAAGGCGTTGTTAGGCTGCCAAAAAACTACAGTCTCCTGAAATCACAACATATATTTTTTTTCCGAACTTCCTGATACTTTCAAATAATGATCAGTACACCAATCCCACTTGGATGCCCAAGTTTCGTTCTCCTACGTTGAAGCATCCGTTATCAGTAACAGTTTGAATTTTTAGGTTTCACTCTGTTTTCTCCTATATTGACAGATGCAGTTCGAACTCTAAATCAAACACGGTTTGTGCTAGATTCATGAAACTTGACACAATACAGTAGTTCTACATTCTATCTCTAAGGTTTGTTTCCTCTTCATGTAGCCTTAAGCAGAGACTGGCGAATAACTCATTCAATGAAACGCGTTGTTAGGCTGCCAGAAAACTACAGTCTCCTGAAATCACAACATATACTTTTTTCCGACCTTCCTGATACTTTCAATTAATGAGCAGTACACCAATCAAACTTGGATGCCCAAGTTTCGTTCTCCTACGTTGAAGCATCCGTTTGCAGTAACAGTTTGAATTTTTAGGTTTCACTCTGTTTTCTCCTATATTGACAGATGCAGTTCGAACTCTAAATCAAACACGGTTTGTGCTAGCTTCTTGAAACTTGACACAATACAGTAGTTCTACGTTCTATCTCTAAGGATTGTTTCCTCTTGATGTAGCCTAATGCAGGGAATGGTGAATAACACTTATATTGAAAGGGGTTGCCAAACTTCTAAAAACTAGAGTCTCCTGAAATCTCAACATACAGTTTTTCATCCAATCTTCATGATACTTTCAAGTAATGATCAGTATACCAATCCCACTTGGATGCCCAAGTTTCGTTCTCCTACGTTGAAGCATCCGTTTGCAGTAACAGTTTGAATTTTTAGGTTTCACTCTGTTTTCTGCTATATTGACAGATGCAGTTCGAACTCTAAATCAAACACGGTTTGTGCTAGCTTCTAGAAACTTGACACAATACAGTAGTTCTACGTTCTATCTCTAAGGTTTGTTTCCTCTTGATGTAGCCTTAAGCACAGACTGGCGAATAACTCATTCAATGAAAGGCGTTGTTAGGCTGCCAGAAAACTACAGTCTCCTGAAATCACAACATATACTTTTTTCCGACCTTCCTGATACTTTCAAATAATGAGCAGTACACCAATCAAACTTGGATGCCCAAGTTTCGTTCTCCTACGTTGAAGCATCCGTTTGCAGTAACAGTATGAATTTTTTGTTTTCACTGCGTTTTCTTCTATATTGACAGATGCAGTTAGAACTCTAAATCAAACACGGTTTGTGCTAGCTTCTTGAAACTTGACACAATACAGTAGTTCTACATTCTATCTCTAAGGTTTGTTTCCTCTTGATGTAGCCTTAAGCACAGGCTGGTGAATAACTCATTCAATGAAAGGCGTTTTTAGGCTGCCAAAAAACTACAGTCTTCTGAAATCACAACATATATTTTTTTTCCGACCTTCCTGATACTTTCAAATAATGAGCAGTACTCCAATCAAACTTGGATGCCCAAGTTTCGTTCTCCTACGTTGAAGCATCCGTTTGCAGTAACAGTTTGAATTTTTAGGTTTCACTGCGTTTTCTTCTATATTGACAGATGCAGTTCGAACTCTAAATCAAACACGGTTTGTGCTAGCTTCTTGAAACTTGACACAATACAGTAGTTCTACGTTCTATCTCTAAGGATTGTTTCCTCTTGATGTAGCCTAATGCAGGGAATGGTGAATAACACTTATATTGAAAGGGGTTGCCAAACTTCCAAAAACTAGAGTCTCCTGAAATCTCAACATATATTTTTTCATCCAATCTTCATGATACTTTCAAGTAATGATCAGTACACCAATCCCACTTGGATGCCCAAGTTTCGTTCTCCTACTTTGAAGCATCCGTTTGCAGTAACAGTTTGAATTTTTAGGTTTCACTCTGTTTTCTCCTATATTGACAGATGCAGTTCGAACTCTAAATCAAACATGGTTTGTGCTAGCTTCTTGAAACTTGACACAATACAGTAGTTCTACGTTCTATCTCTAAGCTTTGTTTCCTCTTAATGTAGCCTAATGCAGGGACTGGCGAATAACACTTATATTGAAAGGGGTTGCCAAACTTCCAAAAACTAGAGTCTCCTGAAATCTCAACATATATTTTTCATCCAATCTTCATGATACTTTCAAGTAATGATCAGTACACCAATCCGACTTGGATGCCCATGTTTCGTTCTCCTACGTTGAAGCATCCGTTTGCAGTAACAGTTTGAATTTTTAGGTTTCACTCTGTTTTCTCCTATATTGACAGATGCAGTTTGAACTCTAAATCAAACACGGTTTGTGCTAGCTTCTTGAAACTTGACACAATACAGTAGTTCTACGTTCTATCTCTAAGGTTTGTTTCCTCTTGATGTAGCCTTAAGCACAGACTGGCGAATAACTCATTCAATGAAAGGCGTTGTTAGGCTGCCAAAAAACTACAGTCTCCTGAAATCACAACATATATTTTTTTCCGACCTTCCTGATACTTTCAAATAATGAGCAGTACACCAATCAAACTTGGATGCCCAAGTTTCGTTCTCCTACGTTGAAGCATCCGTTTTCACTAACAGTTTGAATTTTTAGGTTTCACTCTCTTTTCTCCTATATTGACAGATGCAGTTCGAACTCTAAATCAAACACGGTTTGTGCTAGCTTCTTGAAACTTGACACAATACAGTAGTTCTACGTTCTATCTCTAGGGATTGTTTCCTCTTGATGTAGCCTAATGCAGGGAATGGTGAATAACACTTATATTGAAAGGGGTTGCCAAACTTCCAAAAACTAGAGTCTCCTGAAATCTCAACATATATTTTTTCATCCAATCTTCATGATACTTTCAAGTAATGATCAGTACACCAATCCCACTTGGATGCCCAAGTTTCGTTCTCCTACGTTGAAGCATCCGTTTGCAGTAACAGTTTGAATTTTTAGGTTTCACTCTGTTTTCTGCTATATTGACAGATGCAGTTCGAACTCTAAATCAAACACGGTTTGTGCTAGCTTCTTGAAACTTGACACAATACAGTAGTTCTACGTTCTATCTCTAAGGTTTGTTTCCTCTTGATGTAGCCTTAAGCACAGACTGGTGAATAACTCATTCAATTAAAGGCGTTGTTAAGCTTCCAAAAAACTAAGTCTCCTGAAATCACAATATATATTTTTTTTCCGACCTTCCTGATACTTTCAAATAATGAGCAGTACACCAATCAAACTTGGATGCCCAAGTTTCGTTCTCCTACGTTGAAGCATCCGTTTGCAGTAACAGTTTGAATTTTTAGGTTTCACTGCGTTTTCTTCTATAATGACAGATGCAGTTCGAACTCTAAATCAAACACGGTTTGTGCTAGCTTCTTGAAACTTGACACAATACAGTAGTTCTACGTTCTATCTCTAAGGTTTGTTTCCTCTTGATGTAGCCTAATGCAGGGACTGGCGAATAACACTTATATTGAAAGTGGTTGCCAAACTTCCAAAAACTAGATTCTCCTGAAATCTCAACATATATTTTTTCATCCAATCTTCATGATACTTTCAAGTAATGATCAGTACACCAATCCGACTTGGATGCCCATGTTGGGTTCTCCTACGTTGAAGCATCCGTTTGCAGTAACAGTTTGAATTTTTAGGTTTCACTCTGTTTTCTCCTATATTGACAGATGCAGTTCGAACTCTAAATCAAACACGGTTTGTGCTAGCTTCTTGAAACTTGACACAATACAGTAGTTCTACGTTCTATCTCTAAGGTTTGTTTCCTCTTGATGTAGCCTTAAGCACAGACTGGCGAATAACTCATTCAATGAAAGGCGTTGTTAGGCTGCCAGAAAACTACAGTCTCCTGAAATCACAACATATATTTTTTTCCGACCTTCCTGATACTTTCAAATAATGAGCAGTACACCAATCAAACGTGGATGCCCAAGTTTCGTTCTCCTACGTTGAAGCATCCGTTTGCAGTAACAGTTTGAATTTTTAGGTTTCACTCTGTTTTCTCCTATATTGACAGATGCAGTTCGAACTCTAAATCAAACACGGTTTGTGCTAGCTTCTTGAAACTTGACACAATACAGTAGTTCTACGTTCTATCTCTAAGGTTTGTTTCCTCTTGATGTAGCCTAATGCAGGGACTGGCGAATAACACTTATATTGAAAGGGGTTGCCAAACTTCCAAAAACTAGAGTCTCCTAAAATCTCAACATATATTTTTTCATCCAATCTTCATGATACATTCAAGTAATGATCAGTACACCAATCCCACTTGGATGCCCAAGTTTCGTTCTCCTACGTTGAAGCATCCGTTTGCAGTAACAGTTTGAATTTTTAGGTTTCACTCTGTTTTCTCCTATATTGACAGATGCAGTTCGAACTCTAAATCAAACACGGTTTGTGCTAGCTTCTTGAAACTTGAACAATACAGTAGTTCTACGTTCTATCTCTAAGGTTTGTTTCCTCTTGATGTAGCCTTAAGCACAGACTGGCGAATAACTCATTTAATGGAAGAAGTTCTTAGGCTGCCAAAAAACTACAGTCTCCTGAAATCACAACATATATTTTTTTCCGACCTTCCTGATACGTTCAAATAATGAGCAGTAAACCCATCAAACTTGGATGAAGCATCCGTTTGCAGTAACAGTTTGAATTTTTAGGTATCACTGCGTTTTCTTCTATAATGACAGATGCAGTTCGAACTCTAAATCAAACACGGTTTGTGCTAGCTTCTTGAAACTTGACACAATACAGGAGTTCTACGTTCTATCTCTAAGGTTTGTTTCCTCTTGATGTAGCCTTAAGCATAGGCTGGTGAATAACTCATTCAATGAAAGGCGTTTTTAGGCTGCCAAAAAATTACAGTCTTCTGAAATCACAACATATATTTTTTTTCCGACCTTCCTGATACTTTCAAATAATGAGCAGTACTCCAATCAAACTTGGATGCCCAAGTTTCGTTCTCCTACGTTGAAGCATCCGTTTGCAGTAACAGTTTGAATTTTTAGGTTTCACTGCGTTTTCTTCTATATTGACAGATGCAGTTCGAACTCTAAATCAAACACGGTTTGTGCTAGCTTCTTGAAACTTGACACAATACAGTAGTTCTACGTTCTATCTCTAAGGATTGTTTCCTCTTGATGTAGCCTAATGCAGGAAATGGTGAATAACACTTATATTGAAAGGGGTTGCCAAACTTCCAAAAACTAGAGTCTCCTGAAATCTCAACATATATTTTTTCATCCAATCTTCATGATACTTTCAAGTAATGATCAGTACACCAATCCCACTTGGATGCCCAAGTTTCGTTCTCCTACTTTGAAGCATCCGTTTGCAGTAACAGTTTGAATTTTTAGGTTTCACTCTGTTTTCTCCTATATTGACAGATGCAGTTCGAACTCTAAATCAAACACGGTTTGTGCTAGCTAATTGAAACTTGACACAATACAGTAGTTCTACATTCTATCTCTAAGGTTTGTTTCCTCTTGATGTAGCCTTAAGCACAGGCTGGTGAATAACTCATTCAATGAAAGGCGTTGTTACGCTGCCAAAAAACTACAGTCTTCTGAAATCACAACATATATTTTTTTTCCGACCTTCCTGATACTTTCAAATAATGAGCAGTACTCCAATCAAACTTGGATGCCCAAGTTTCGTTCTCCTACGTTGAAGCATCCGTTTGCAGTAACAGTTTGAATTTTTAGGTTTCACTGCGTTTTCTTCTATATTGACAGATGCAGTTCGAACTCTAAATCAAACACGGTTTGTGCTAGCTTCTTGAAACGTTACACAATACAGTAGTTCTACGTTCTATCTCTAAGGATTGTTTCCTCTTGATGTAGCCTAATGCAGGGAATGGTGAATAACACTTATATTGAAAGGGGTTGCCAAACTTCCAAAAACTAGAGTCTCCTGAAATCTCAACATATATTTTTTCATCCAATCTTCATGATACTTTCAAGTAATGATCAGTACACCAATCCCACTTGGATGCCCAAGTTTCGTTCTCCTACTTTGAAGCATCCGTTTGCAGTAACAGTTTGAATTTTTAGGTTTCACTCTGTTTTCTCCTATATAGACAGATGCAGTTCGAACTCTAAATCAAACATGGTTTGTGCTAGCTTCTTGAATCTTGACACAATACAGTAGTTCTACGTTCTATCTCTAAGCTTTGTTTCCTCTTGATGTAGCCTAATGCAGGGACTGGCGAATAACACTTATATTGAAATGGGTTGCCAAACTTACAAAAACTAGAGTCTCCTGAAATCTCAACATATATTTTTTCATCCAATCTTCATGATACTTTCAAGTAATGATAAGTACACCAATCCCACTTGGATGCCCAAGTTTCATTCTCCTACGTTGAAGCATCCGTTTGCAGTAACATTTTGAATTTTTAGGTTTCACTCTGTTTTCTCCTATATTGACAGATGCAGTTCGAACTCTAAATCAAACACGGTTTGTGCTAGCTTCTTGAAACTTGACACAATACAGTAGTTCTACGTTCTATCTCTAAGGTTTGTTTCCTCTTGATGTAGCCTTAAGCAGAGACTGGCGAATAACTCATTCAATGAAAGGCGTTGTTAGGCTGCCAGAAAACTACAGTCTCCTGAAATCACAACATATATTTTTTTCCGACCTTCCTGATACTTTCAAATAATGAGCAGTACACCAATCAAACTTGGATGCCCAAGTTTCGTTCTCCTACGTTGAAGCATCCGTTTGCAGTAACAGTTTGAATTTTTAGGTTTCACTGCGTTTTCTTCTATATTGACAGATGCAGTTAGAACTCTAAATCAAACACGGTTTGTGCTAGGTTCTTGAAAGGTGACACAATACAGTAGTTCTACGTTCTATCTCTAAGGTTTGTTTCCTCTTGATGTAGCCTAATGCAGGGACTGGCGAATAACACTTATATTGAAAGGGGTTGCCAAACTTCCAAAAACTAGAGTCTCCTGAAATCTCAACATACATTTTTTCATCCAATCTTCATGATACTTTCAAGTAATGATCAGTACACCAATCCCACTTGGATGCCCAAGTTTCGTTCTCCTACTTTGAAGCATCCGTTTGCAGTAACAGTTTGAATTTTCAGGTTTCACTCTGTTTTCTCCTATATTGAAAGATGCAGTTCGAACTCTAAATCAAACACAGTTTGTGCTAGCTTCTTGAAACTTGACACAATACAGTAGTTCTACGTTCTATCTCTAAGGTTTGCTTCCTCTTGATGTAGCCTTAAGCACAGACTGGCGAATAACTCATTCAATGAAAGGCGTTGTTAGGCTGCCAGAAAACTACAGTCTCCTGAAATCACAACATATATTTTTTTCCAACCTTCCTGATACTTTCAAATAATGAGCAGTACACCAATCCCACTTGGATGCCCAAGTTTCGTTCTCCTACTTTGAAGCATCCGTTTGCAGTAACAGTTTGAATTTTTAGGTTTCACTCTGTTTTCTCCTATATTGACAGATGCAGTTCGAACTCTAAATCAAACACGGTTTGTGCTAGCTTCTTGAAACTTGACACAATACAGTAGTTCTACGTTCTATCTCTAAGGTTTGTTTCCTCTTGATGTAGCCTTAAGCACAGACTGGCGAATAACTCATTCAATGAAAGGCGTTGTTAGGCTGCCAGAAAACTACAGTCTCCTGAAATCACAACATATATTTTTTTCCGACCTTCCTGATACTTTCAAATAATGAGCAGTACACCAATCAAACATGGATGCCCAAGATTCGTTCTCCTACGTTGAAGCATCCGTTTGCAGTAACAGTATGATTTTTTTGGTTTCACTGCGTTTTCTTATATATTGACAGATGCAGTTAGAACTCTAAATCAAACACGGTTTGTGCTAGCTTCTTGAAACTTGACACAATACTTTAGTTCTACGTTCTATCTCAAGGTTTGTTTCCTCTTGATGTAGCCTTAAGCAGAGACTGGCGAATAACTCATTCAATGAAACGCGTTGTTAGGCTGCCAGAAAACTACAGTCTCCTGAAATCACAACATATACTTTTTTCCGACCTTCCTGATACTTTCAAATAATGAGCAGTACACCAATCAAACTTGGATGCCCAAGTTTCGTTCTCCTACGTTGAAGCATCCGTTTGCAGTAACAGTTTGAATTTTTAGGTTTCACTCTGTTTTCTCCTATATTGACAGATGCAGTTCGAACTCTAAATCAAACACGGTTTGTGCTAGCTTCTTGAAACTTGACACAATACAGTAGTTCTACGTTCTATCTCTAAGGATTGTTTCCTCTTGATGTAGCCTAATGCAGGGAATGGTGAATAACACTTATATTGAAAGGGGTTGCCAAACTTCTAAAAACTAGAGTCTCCTGAAATCTCAACATACAGTTTTTCATCCAATCTTCATGATACTTTCAAGTAATGATCAGTATACCAATCCCACTTGGATGCCCAAGTTTCGTTCTCCTACGTTGAAGCATCCGTTTGCAGTAACAGTTTGAATTTTTAGGTTTCACTCTGTTTTCTGCTATATTGACAGATGCAGTTCGAACTCTAAATCAAACACGGTTTGTGCTAGCTTCTAGAAACTTGACACAATACAGTAGTTCTACGTTCTATCTCTAAGGTTTGTTTCCTCTTGATGTAGCCTTAAGCACAGACTGGCGAATAACTCATTCAATGAAAGCCGTTGTTAGGCTGCCAGAAAACTACAGTCTCCTGAAATCACAACATATACTTTTTTCCGACCTTCCTGATACTTTCAAATAATGAGCAGTACACCAATCAAACTTGGATGCCCAAGTTTCGTTCTCCTACGTTGAAGCATCCGTTTGCAGTAACAGTATGAATTTTTTGTTTTCACTGCGTTTTCTTCTATATTGACAGATGCAGTTAGAACTCTAAATCAAACACGGTTTGTGCTAGCTTCTTGAAACTTGACACAATACAGTAGTTCTACATTCTATCTCTAAGGTTTGTTTCCTCTTGATGTAGCCTTAAGCACAGGCTGGTGAATAACTCATTCAATGAAAGGCGTTTTTAGGCTGCCAAAAAACTACAGTCTTCTGAAATCACAACATATATTTTTTTTCCGACCTTCCTGATACTTTCAAATAATGAGCAGTACTCCAATCAAACTTGGATGCCCAAGTTTCGTTCTCCTACGTTGAAGCATCCGTTTGCAGTAACAGTTTGAATTTTTAGGTTTCACTGCGTTTTCTTCTATATTGACAGATGCAGTTCGAACTCTAAATCAAACACGGTTTGTGCTAGCTTCTTGAAACTTGACACAATACAGTAGTTCTACGTTCTATCTCTAAGGATTGTTTCCTCTTGATGTAGCCTAATGCAGGGAATGGTGAATAACACTTATATTGAAAGGGGTTGCCAAACTTCCAAAAACTAGAGTCTCCTGAAATCTCAACATAT
This sequence comes from Callospermophilus lateralis, assembly GCF_048772815.1. NCBI lineage: Eukaryota > Metazoa > Chordata > Mammalia > Rodentia > Sciuridae > Callospermophilus > Callospermophilus lateralis. Next base: position 16,682 of record NW_027515468.1, read on the forward strand.
ATTTTTTCATCCAATCTTCATGATACTTTCAAGTAATGATCAGTACACCAATCCCACTTGGATGCCCAAGTTTCGTTCTCCTACTTTGAAGCATCCGTTTGCAGTAACAGTTTGAATTTTTAGGTTTCACTCTGTTTTCTCCTATATTGACAGATGCAGTTCGAACTCTAAATCAAACATGGTTTGTGCTAGCTTCTTGAAACTTGACACAATACAGTAGTTCTACGTTCTATCTCTAAGCTTTGTTTCCTCTTAATGTAGCCTAATGCAGGGACTGGCGAATAACACTTATATTGAAAGGGGTTGCCAAACTTCCAAAAACTAGAGTCTCCTGAAATCTCAACATATATTTTTCATCCAATCTTCATGATACTTTCAAGTAATGATCAGTACACCAATCCGACTTGGATGCCCATGTTTCGTTCTCCTACGTTGAAGCATCCGTTTGCAGTAACAGTTTGAATTTTTAGGTTTCACTCTGTTTTCTCCTATATTGACAGATGCAGTTTGAACTCTAAATCAAACACGGTTTGTGCTAGCTTCTTGAAACTTGACACAATACAGTAGTTCTACGTTCTATCTCTAAGGTTTGTTTCCTCTTGATGTAGCCTTAAGCACAGACTGGCGAATAACTCATTCAATGAAAGGCGTTGTTAGGCTGCCAAAAAACTACAGTCTCCTGAAATCACAACATATATTTTTTTCCGACCTTCCTGATACTTTCAAATAATGAGCAGTACACCAATCAAACTTGGATGCCCAAGTTTCGTTCTCCTACGTTGAAGCATCCGTTTTCACTAACAGTTTGAATTTTTAGGTTTCACTCTCTTTTCTCCTATATTGACAGATGCAGTTCGAACTCTAAATCAAACACGGTTTGTGCTAGCTTCTTGAAACTTGACACAATACAGTAGTTCTACGTTCTATCTCTAGGGATTGTTTCCTCTTGATGTAGCCTAATGCAGGGAATGGTGAATAACACTTATATTGAAAGGGGTTGCCAAACTTCCAAAAACTAGAGTCTCCTGAAATCTCAACATATATTTTTTCATCCAATCTTCATGATACTTTCAAGTAATGATCAGTACACCAATCCCACTTGGATGCCCAAGTTTCGTTCTCCTACGTTGAAGCATCCGTTTGCAGTAACAGTTTGAATTTTTAGGTTTCACTCTGTTTTCTGCTATATTGACAGATGCAGTTCGAACTCTAAATCAAACACGGTTTGTGCTAGCTTCTTGAAACTTGACACAATACAGTAGTTCTACGTTCTATCTCTAAGGTTTGTTTCCTCTTGATGTAGCCTTAAGCACAGACTGGTGAATAACTCATTCAATTAAAGGCGTTGTTAAGCTTCCAAAAAACTAAGTCTCCTGAAATCACAATATATATTTTTTTTCCGACCTTCCTGATACTTTCAAATAATGAGCAGTACACCAATCAAACTTGGATGCCCAAGTTTCGTTCTCCTACGTTGAAGCATCCGTTTGCAGTAACAGTTTGAATTTTTAGGTTTCACTGCGTTTTCTTCTATAATGACAGATGCAGTTCGAACTCTAAATCAAACACGGTTTGTGCTAGCTTCTTGAAACTTGACACAATACAGTAGTTCTACGTTCTATCTCTAAGGTTTGTTTCCTCTTGATGTAGCCTAATGCAGGGACTGGCGAATAACACTTATATTGAAAGTGGTTGCCAAACTTCCAAAAACTAGATTCTCCTGAAATCTCAACATATATTTTTTCATCCAATCTTCATGATACTTTCAAGTAATGATCAGTACACCAATCCGACTTGGATGCCCATGTTGGGTTCTCCTACGTTGAAGCATCCGTTTGCAGTAACAGTTTGAGTTTTTAGGTTTCACTCTGTTTTCTCCTATATTGACAGATGCAGTTCGAACTCTAAATCAAACACGGTTTGTGCTAGCTTCTTGAAACTTGACACAATACAGTAGTTCTACGTTCTATCTCTAAGGTTTGTTTCCTCTTGATGTAGCCTTAAGCACAGACTGGCGAATAACTCATTCAATGAAAGGCGTTGTTAGGCTGCCAGAAAACTACAGTCTCCTGAAATCACAACATATATTTTTTTCCGACCTTCCTGATACTTTCAAATAATGAGCAGTACACCAATCAAACGTGGATGCCCAAGTTTCGTTCTCCTACGTTGAAGCATCCGTTTGCAGTAACAGTTTGAATTTTTAGGTTTCACTCTGTTTTCTCCTATATTGACAGATGCAGTTCGAACTCTAAATCAAACACGGTTTGTGCTAGCTTCTTGAAACTTGACACAATACAGTAGTTCTACGTTCTATCTCTAAGGTTTGTTTCCTCTTGATGTAGCCTAATGCAGGGACTGGCGAATAACACTTATATTGAAAGGGGTTGCCAAACTTCCAAAAACTAGAGTCTCCTGAAATCTCAACATATATTTTTTCATCCAATCTTCATGATACTTTCAAGTAATGATCAGTACACCAATCCCACTTGGATGCCCAAGTTTCGTTCTCCTACGTTGAAGCATCCGTTTGCAGTAACAGTTTGAATTTTTAGGTTTCACTCTGTTTTCTGCTATATTGACAGATGCAGTTCGAACTCTAAATCAAACACGGTTTGTGCTAGCTTCTTGAAACTTGACACAATACAGTAGTTCTACGTTCTATCTCTAAGGTTTGTTTCCTCTTGATGTAGCCTTAAGCACAGACTGGTGAATAACTCATTCAATTAAAGGCGTTGTTAAGCTTCCAAAAAACTAAGTCTCCTGAAATCACAATATATATTTTTTTTCCGACCTTCCTGATACTTTCAAATAATGAGCAGTACACCAATCAAACTTGGATGCCCAAGTTTCGTTCTCCTACGTTGAAGCATCCGTTTGCAGTAACAGTTTGAATTTTTAGGTTTCACTGCGTTTTCTTCTATAATGACAGATGCAGTTCGAACTCTAAATCAAACACGGTTTGTGCTAGCTTCTTGAAACTTGACACAATACAGTAGTTCTACGTTCTATCTCTAAGGTTTGTTTCCTCTTGATGTAGCCTAATGCAGGGACTGGCGAATAACACTTATATTGAAAGTGGTTGCCAAACTTCCAAAAACTAGATTCTCCTGAAATCTCAACATATATTTTTTCATCCAATCTTCATGATACTTTCAAGTAATGATCAGTACACCAATCCGACTTGGATGCCCATGTTGGGTTCTCCTACGTTGAAGCATCCGTTTGCAGTAACAGTTTGAATTTTTAGGTTTCACTCTGTTTTCTCCTATATTGACAGATGCAGTTCGAACTCTAAATCAAACACGGTTTGTGCTAGCTTCTTGAAACTTGACACAATACAGTAGTTCTACGTTCTATCTCTAAGGTTTGTTTCCTCTTGATGTAGCCTTAAGCACAGACTGGCGAATAACTCATTCAATGAAAGGCGTTGTTAGGCTGCCAGAAAACTACAGTCTCCTGAAATCACAACATATATTTTTTTCCGACCTTCCTGATACTTTCAAATAATGAGCAGTACACCAATCAAACGTGGATGCCCAAGTTTCGTTCTCCTACGTTGAAGCATCCGTTTGCAGTAACAGTTTGAATTTTTAGGTTTCACTCTGTTTTCTCCTATATTGACAGATGCAGTTCGAACTCTAAATCAAACACGGTTTGTGCTAGCTTCTTGAAACTTGACACAATACAGTAGTTCTACGTTCTATCTCTAAGGTTTGTTTCCTCTTGATGTAGCCTAATGCAGGGACTGGCGAATAACACTTATATTGAAAGGGGTTGCCAAACTTCCAAAAACTAGAGTCTCCTAAAATCTCAACATATATTTTTTCATCCAATCTTCATGATACATTCAAGTAATGATCAGTACACCAATCCCACTTGGATGCCCAAGTTTCGTTCTCCTACGTTGAAGCATCCGTTTGCAGTAACAGTTTGAATTTTTAGGTTTCACTCTGTTTTCTCCTATATTGACAGATGCAGTTCGAACTCTAAATCAAACACGGTTTGTGCTAGCTTCTTGAAACTTGAACAATACAGTAGTTCTACGTTCTATCTCTAAGGTTTGTTTCCTCTTGATGTAGCCTTAAGCACAGACTGGCGAATAACTCATTTAATGGAAGAAGTTCTTAGGCTGCCAAAAAACTACAGTCTCCTGAAATCACAACATATATTTTTTTCCGACCTTCCTGATACGTTCAAATAATGAGCAGTAAACCCATCAAACTTGGATGAAGCATCCGTTTGCAGTAACAGTTTGAATTTTTAGGTATCACTGCGTTTTCTTCTATAATGACAGATGCAGTTCGAACTCTAAATCAAACACGGTTTGTGCTAGCTTCTTGAAACTTGACACAATACAGGAGTTCTACGTTCTATCTCTAAGGTTTGTTTCCTCTTGATGTAGCCTTAAGCATAGGCTGGTGAATAACTCATTCAATGAAAGGCGTTTTTAGGCTGCCAAAAAATTACAGTCTTCTGAAATCACAACATGTATTTTTTTTCCGACCTTCCTGATACTTTCAAATAATGAGCAGTACTCCAATCAAACTTGGATGCCCAAGTTTCGTTCTCCTACGTTGAAGCATCCGTTTGCAGTAACAGTTTGAATTTTTAGGTTTCACTGCGTTTTCTTCTATATTGACAGATGCAGTTCGAACTCTAAATCAAACACGGTTTGTGCTAGCTTCTTGAAACTTGACACAATACAGTAGTTCTACGTTCTATCTCTAAGGATTGTTTCCTCTTGATGTAGCCTAATGCAGGAAATGGTGAATAACACTTATATTGAAAGGGGTTGCCAAACTTCCAAAAACTAGAGTCTCCTGAAATCTCAACATATATTTTTTCATCCAATCTTCATGATACTTTCAAGTAATGATCAGTACACCAATCCCACTTGGATGCCCAAGTTTCGTTCTCCTACTTTGAAGCATCCGTTTGCAGTAACAGTTTGAATTTTTAGGTTTCACTCTGTTTTCTCCTATATTGACAGATGCAGTTCGAACTCTAAATCAAACACGGTTTGTGCTAGCTAATTGAAACTTGACACAATACAGTAGTTCTACATTCTATCTCTAAGGTTTGTTTTCTCTTGATGTAGCCTTAAGCACAGACTGGCGAATAACTCATTCAATGAAAGGCGTTGTTAGGCTGCCAGAAAACTACAGTCTCCTGAAATCACAACATATATTTTTTTCCGACCTTCCTGATACTTTCAAATAATGAGCAGTACACCAATCAAACATGCATGCCCAAGATTCGTTCTCCTACGTTGAAGCATCCGTTTGCAGTAACAGTATGATTTTTTTGGTTTCACTGCGTTTTCTTATATATTGACAGATGCAGTTAGAACTCTAAATCAAACACGGTTTGTGCTAGCTTCTTGAAACTTGACACAATACTTTAGTTCTACGTTCTATCTCAAGGTTTGTTTCCTCTTGATGTAGACTTAAGCACAGACTGGCGAATAACTCATTCAATGAAAGGCGTTGTTAGGCTGCCAAAAAACTACAGTCTCCTGAAATCACAACATATATTTTTTTTCCGAACTTCCTGATACTTTCAAATAATGATCAGTACACCAATCCCACTTGGATGCCCAAGTTTCTTTCTCCTACGTTGAAGCATCCGTTATCAGTAACAGTTTGAATTTTTAGGTTTCACTCTGTTTTCTCCTATATTGACAGATGCAGTTCGAACTCTAAATCAAACACGGTTTGTGCTAGATTCATGAAACTTGACACAATACAGTAGTTCTACATTCTATCTCTGAGGTTTGTTTCCTCTTCATGTAGCCTTAAGCAGAGACTGGCGAATAACTCATTCAATGAAACGCGTTGTTAGGCTGCCAGAAAACTACAGTCTCCTGAAATCACAACATATACTTTTTTCCGACCTTCCTGATACTTTCAAATAATGAGCAGTACACCAATCAAACTTGGATGCCCAAGTTTCGTTCTCCTACGTTGAAGCATCCGTTTGCAGTAACAGTTTGAATTTTTAGGTTTCACTCTGTTTTCTCCTATATTGACAGATGCAGTTCGAACTCTAAATCAAACACGGTTTGTGCTAGCTTCTTGAAACTTGACACAATACAGTAGTTCTACGTTCTATCTCTAAGGATTGTTTCCTCTTGATGTAGCCTAATGCAGGGAATGGTGAATAACACTTATATTGAAAGGGGTTGCCAAACTTCTAAAAACTAGAGTCTCCTGAAATCTCAACATACATTTTTTCATCCAATCTTCATGATACTTTCAAGTAATGATCAGTATACCAATCCCACTTGGATGCCCAAGTTTCGTTCTCCTACGTTGAAGCATCCGTTTGCAGTAACAGTTTGAATTTTTAGATTTCACTCTGTTTTCTGCTATATTGACAGATGCAGTTCGAACTCTAAATCAAACACGGTTTGTGCTAGCTTCTAGAAACTTGACACAATACAGTAGTTCTACGTTCTATCTCTAAGGTTTGTTTCCTCTTGATGTAGCCTTAAGCACAGACTGGCGAATAACTCATTCAATGAAAGGCGTTGTTAGGCTGCCAAAAAACTACAGTCTCCTGAAATCACAACATATACATTTTTCCGACCTTCCTGATACTTTCAAATAATGAGCAGTACACCAATCAAACTTGGATGCCCAAGTTTCGTTCTCCTACGTTGAAGCATCCGTTTGCAGTAACAGTATGAATTTTTTGTTTTCACTGCGTTTTCTTCTATATTGACAGATGCAGTTAGAACTCTAAATCAAACACGGTTTGTGCTAGCTTCTTGAAACTTGACACAATACAGTAGTTCTACATTCTATCTCTAAGGTTTGTTTCCTCTTGATGTAGCCTTAAGCACAGGCTGGTGAATAACTCATTCAATGAAAGGCGTTGTTAGGCTGCCAAAAAACTACAGTCTTCTGAAATCACAACATATATTTTTTTTCCGACCTTCCTGATACTTTCAAATAATGAGCAGTACTCCAATCAAACTTGGATGCCCAAGTTTCGTTCTCCTACGTTGAAGCATCCGTTTGCAGTAACAGTTTGAATTTTTAGGTTTCACTGCGTTTTCTTCTATATTGACAGATGCAGTTCGAACTCTAAATCAAACACGGTTTGTGCTAGCTTCTTGAAACTTGACACAATACAGTAGTTCTACGTTCTATCTCTAAGGTTTGTTTCCTCTTCATGTAGCCTTAAGCACAGACTGGCGAACAACACTTCTATTTAAAGGGGTTGCCAAACTTCCAAAAACTAGAGTCTCCTGAAATCTCAACATATATTTTTTCATCCAATCTTCATGATACTTTCAAGTAATGATCAGTACACCAATCCCACTTGGATGCCCAAGTTTCGTTCTCCTACGTTGAAGCATCCGTTTGCAGTAACAGTTTGAATTTTTAGGTTTCACTCTGTTTTCTGCTATATTGACAGATGCAGTTCGAACTCTAAATCAAACACGGTTTGTGCTAGCTTCTAGAAACTTGACACAATACAGTAGTTCTACGTTCTATCTCTAAGGTTTGTTTCCTCTTGATGTAGCCTTAAGCACAGACTGGCGAATAACTCATTCAATCAAAGGCGTTGTTAGGCTGCCAGAAAACTACAGTCTCCTGAAATCACAACATATACTTTTTTCCGACCTTCCTGATACTTTCAAATAATGAGCAGTACACCAATCAAACTTGGATGCCCAAGTTTCGTTCTCCTACGTTGAAGCATCCGTTTGCAGTAACAGTATGAATTTTTTGTTTTCACTGCGTTTTCTTCTATATTGACAGATGCAGTTAGAACTCTAAATCAAACACGGTTTGTGCTAGCTTCTTGAAACTTGACACAATACAGTAGTTCTACATTCTATCTCTAAGGTTTGTTTCCTCTTGATGTAGCCTTAAGCACAGGCTGGTGAATAACTCATTCAATGAAAGGCGTTGTTAGGCTGCCAAAAAACTACAGTCTTCTGAAATCACAACATATATTTTTTTTCCGACCTTCCTGATACTTTCAAATAATGAGCAGTACTCCAATCAAACTTGGATGCCCAAGTTTCGTTCTCCTACGTTGAAGCATCCGTTTGCAGTAACAGTTTGAATTTTTAGGTTTCACTGCGTTTTCTTCTATATTGACAGATGCAGTTCGAACTCTAAATCAAACACGGTTTGTGCTAGCTTCTTGAAACTTGACACAATACAGTAGTTCTACGTTCTATCTCTAAGGTTTGTTTCCTCTTCAGGTAGCCTTAAGCACAGACTGGCGAACAACACTTCTATTTAAAGGGGTTGCCAAACTTCCAAAAACTAGAGTCTCCTGAAATCTCAACATATATTTTTTCATCCAATCTTCATGATACTTTCAAGTAATGATCAGTACACCAATCCCACTTGGATGCCCAAGTTTCGTTCTCCTACGTTGAAGCATCCGTTTGCAGTAACAGTTTGAATTTTTAGGTTTCACTCTGTTTTCTGCTATATTGACAGATGCAGTTCGAACTCTAAATCAAACACGGTTTGTGCTAGCTTCTAGAAACTTGACACAATACAGTAGTTCTACGTTCTATCTCTAAGGTTTGTTTCCTCTTGATGTAGCCTTAAGCACAGACTGGCGAATAACTCATTCAATGAAAGGCGTTGTTAGGCTGCCAGAAAACTACAGTCTCCTGAAATCACAACATATACTTTTTTCCGACCTTCCTGATACTTTCAAATAATGAGCAGTACACCAATCAAACTTGGATGCCCAAGTTTCGTTCTCCTACGTTGAAGCATCCGTTTGCAGTAACAGTATGAATTTTTTGTTTTCACTGCGTTTTCTTCTATATTGACAGATGCAGTTAGAACTCTAAATCAAACACGGTTTGTGCTAGCTTCTTGAAACTTGACACAATACAGTAGTTCTACATTCTATCTCTAAGGTTTGTTTCCTCTTGATGTAGCCTTAAGCACAGGCTGGTGAATAACTCATTCAATGAAAGGCGTTTTTAGGCTGCCAAAAAACTACAGTCTTCTGAAATCACAACATATATTTTTTTCCGACCTTCCTGATACTTTCAAATAATGAGCAGTACTCCAATCAAACTTGGATGCCCAAGTTTCGTTCTCCTACGTTGAAGCTACCGTTTGCAGTAACAGTTTGAATTTTTAGGTTTCACTGCGTTTTCTTCTATATTGACAGATGCAGTTCGAACTCTAAATCAAACACGGTTTGTGCTAGCTTCTTGAAACTTGACACAATACAGTAGTTCTACGTTCTATCTCTAAGGATTGTTTCCTCTTGATGTAGCCTAATGCAGGGAATGGTGAATAACACTTATATTGAAAGGGGTTGCCAAACTTCCAAAAACTAGAGTCTCCTGAAATCTCAACATATATTTTTTCATCCAATCTTCATGATACTTTCAAGTAATGATCAGTACACCAATCCCACTTGGATGCCCAAGTTTCGTTCTCCTACTTTGAAGCATCCGTTTGCAGTAACAGTTTGAATTTTTAGGTTTCACTCTGTTTTCTCCTATATTGACAGATGCAGTTCGAACTCTAAATCAAACATGGTTTGTGCTAGCTTCTTGAAACTTGACACAATACAGTAGTTCTACGTTCTATCTCTAAGCTTTGTTTCCTCTTAATGTAGCCTAATGCAGGGACTGGCGAATAACACTTATATTGAAAGGGGTTGCCAAACTTCCAAAAACTAGAGTCTCCTGAAATCTCAACATATATTTTTCATCCAATCTTCATGATACTTTCAAGTAATGATCAGTACACCAATCCGACTTGGATGCCCATGTTTCGTTCTCCTACGTTGAAGCATCCGTTTGCAGTAACAGTTTGAATTTTTAGGTTTCACTCTGTTTTCTCCTATATTGACAGATGCAGTTTGAACTCTAAATCAAACACGGTTTGTGCTAGCTTCTTGAAACTTGACACAATACAGTAGTTCTACGTTCTATCTCTAAGGTTTGTTTGCTCTTGATGTAGCCTTAAGCACAGACTGCCGAATAACTCATTCAATGAAAGGCGTTGTTAGGCTGCCAAAAAACTACAGTCTCCTGAAATCACAACATATATTTTTTTCCGACCTTCCTGATACTTTCAAATAATGAGCAGTACACCAATCAAACTTGGATGCCCAAGTTTCGTTCTCCTACGTTGAAGCATCCGTTTGCACTAACAGTTTGAATTTTTAGGTTTCACTCTCTTTTCTCCTATATTGACAGATGCAGTTCGAACTCTAAATCAAACACGGTTTGTGCTAGCTTCTTGAAACTTGACACAATACAGTAGTTCTACGTTCTATCTCTAAGGTTTGTTTCCTCTTGATGTAGCCTTAAGCACAGACTGGCGAATAACTCATTCAATGAAAGGCGTTGTTAGGCTGCCAGAAATCTACAGTCTCCTGAAATCACAACATATATTTTTTTCCGACCTTCCTGATACGTTCAAATAATGAGCAGTACACCAATCAAACATGGATGCCCAAGATTCGTTCTCCTACTTTGAAGCATCCGTTTGCAGTAACAGTATGATTTTTTTGGTTTCACTGCGTTTTCTTCTATATTGACAGATGCAGGTAGAACTCTAAATCAAACACGGTTTGTGCTAGCTTCTTGAAACTTGACACAATACAGTAGTTCTACGTTCTATCTCTAAGGATTGTTTCCTCTTGATGTAGCCTAATGCAGGGAATGGTGAATAACACTTATATTGAAAGGGGTTGCCAAACTTCCAAAAACTAGAGTCTCCTGAAATCTCAACATATATTTTTTCATCCAATCTTCATGATACTTTCAAGTAATGATCAGTACACCAATCCCACTTGGATGCCCAAGTTTCGTTCTCCTACGTTGAAGCATCCGTTTGCAGTAACAGTTTGAATTTTTAGGTTTCACTCTGTTTTCTGCTATATTGACAGATGCAGTTCGAACTCTAAATCAAACACGGTTTGTGCTAGCTTCTTGAAACTTGACACAATACAGTAGTTCTACGTTCTATCTCTAAGGTTTGTTTCCTCTTGATGTAGCCTTAAGCACAGACTGGTGAATAACTCATTCAATTAAAGGCGTTGTTAAGCTTCCAAAAAACTAAGTCTCCTGAAATCACAATATATATTTTTTTTCCGACCTTCCTGATACTTTCAAATAATGAGCAGTACACCAATCAAACTTGGATGCCCAAGTTTCGTTCTCCTACGTTGAAGCATCCGTTTGCAGTAACAGTTTGAATTTTTAGGTTTCACTGCGTTTTCTTCTATAATGACAGATGCAGTTCGAACTCTAAATCAAACACGGTTTGTGCTAGCTTCTTGAAAGGTGACACAATACAGTAGTTCTACGTTCTATCTCTAAGGTTTGTTTCCTCTTGATGTAGCCTAATGCAGGGACTGGCGAATAACACTTACATTGAAAGTGGTTGCCAAACTTCCAAAAACTAGATTCTCCTGAAATCTCAACATATATTTTTTCATCCAATCTTCATGATACTTTCAAGTAATGATCAGTACACCAATCCGACTTGGATGCCCATGTTGGGTTCTCCTACGTTGAAGCATCCGTTTGCAGTAACAGTTTGAATTTTTAGGTTTCACTCTGTTTTCTCCTATATTGACAGATGCAGTTCGAACTCTAAATCAAACACGGTTTGTGCTAGCTTCTTGAAACTTGACACAATACAGTAGTTCTACGTTCTATCTCTAAGGTTTGTTTCCTCTTGATGTAGCCTTAAGCACAGACTGGCGAATAACTCATTCAATGAAAGGCGTTGTTAGGCTGCCAGAAAACTACAGTCTCCTGAAATCACAACATATATTTTTTTCCGACCTTCCTGATACTTTCAAATCATGAGCAGTACACCAATCAAACTTGGATGCCCAAGTTTGGTTCTCCTACGTTGAAGCATCCGTTTGCAGTAACAGTTTGAATTTTTAGGTTTCACTCTGTTTTCTCCTATATTGACAGATGCAGTTCGAACTCTAAATCAAACACGGTTTGTGCTAGCTTCTTGAAACTTGACACAATACAGTAGTTCTACGTTCTATCTCTAAGGTTTGTTTCCTCTTGATGTAGCCTAATGCAGGGACTGGCGAATAACACTTATATTGAAAGGGGTTGCCAAACTTCCAAAAACTAGAGTCTCCTGAAATCTCAACATATATTTTTTCATCCAATCTTCATGATACATTCAAGTAATGATCAGTACACCAATCCCACTTGGATGCCCAAGTTTCGTTCTCCTACGTTGAAGCATCCGTTTGCAGTAACAGTTTGAATTTTTAGGTTTCACTCTGTTTTCTCCTATATTGACAGATGCAGTTCGAACTCTAAATCAAACACGGTTTGTGCTAGCTTCTTGAAACTTGAACAATACAGTAGTTCTACGTTCTATCTCTAAGGTTTGTTTCCTCTTGATGTAATCTTAAGCACAGACTGGCGAATAACTCATTTAATGGAAGAAGTTCTTAGGCTGCCAAAAAACTACAGTCTCCTGAAATCACAACATATATTTTTTTCCGACCTTCCTGATACGTTCAAATAATGAGCAGTAAACCCATCAAACTTGGATGAAGCATCCGTTTGCAGTAACAGTTTGAATTTTTAGGTATCACTGCGTTTTCTTCTATAATGACAGATGCAGTTCGAACTCTAAATCAAACACGGTTTGTGCTAGCTTCTTGAAACTTGACACAATACAGTAGTTCTACGTTCTATCTCTAAGGTTTGTTTCCTCTTGATGTAGCCTAATGCAGGGACTGGCGAATAACACTTATATTGAAAGGGGTTGCCAAACTTCCAAAAACTAGAGTCTCCTGAAATCTCAACATATATTTTTTCATCCAATCTTCATGATACTTTCAAGTAATGATCAGTACACCAATCCGACTTGGATGCCCATGTTTCGTTCTCCTACGTTGAAGCATCCGTTTGCAGTAACCGTTTGAATTTTTAGGTTTCACTCTGTTTTCTCCAATATTGACAGATGCAGTTCGAACTCTAAATCAAACACGGTTTGTGCTAGCTTCTTGAAACTTGACACAATACAGTAGTTCTACGTTCTATCTCTAAGGTTTGTTTCCTCTTGATGTAGCCTTAAGCACAGACTGGCGAATAACTCATTCAATGAAAGGCGTTGTTAGGCTGCTAGGAAACTACAGTCTCCTGAAATCACAACATATATTTTTTTCCGACCTTCCTGATACTTTCAAATAATGAGCAGTACACCAATCAAACTTGGATGCCCAAGTTTCGTTCTCCTACGTTGAAGCATCCGTTAGCAGTAACAGTTTGAATTTTTAGGTTTCACTCTGTTTTCTCCTATATTGACAGATGCAGTTCGAACTCTAAATCAAACACGGTTTGTGCTAGCTTCTTGAAACTTGACACAATACAGTAGTTCTACGTTCTATCTCTAAGGTTTGTTTCCTCTTGATGTAGCCTAATGCAGGGACTGGCGAATAACACTTATATTGAAAGGGGTTGCCACACTTCCAAAAACTAGAGTCTCCTAAAATCTCAACATATATTTTTTCATCCAATCTTCATGATACTTTCAAGTAATGATCAGTACACCAATCCCACTTGGATGCCCAAGTTTCGTTCTCCTACGTTGAAGCATCCGTTTGCAGTAACAGTTTGAATTTTTAGGTTTCACTCTGTTTTCTCCTGTATTGACAGATGCAGTTCGAACTCTAAATCAAACACGGTTTGTGCTAGCTTCTTGAAACTTGACACAATACAGTAGTTCTACGTTCTATCTCTAAGGTTTGTTTCCTCTTGATGTAGCCTTAAGCACAGACTGGCGAATAACTCATTCAATGGAAGAAGTTGTTAGGCTGCCAAGAAACTACAGTCTCCTGAAATCACAACATATATTTTTTTCCGACCTTCCTGATATGTTCAAATAATGAGCAGTAAACCCATCAAACTTGGATGCCCAAGTTTCGTTCTCCTACGTTGAAGCATCCGTTTGCACTAACAGTTTGAATTTTTAGGTTTCACTCTCTTTTCTCCTATATTGACAGATGCAGTTCGAACTCTAAATCAAACACGGTTTGTGCTAGCTTCTTGAAACTTGACACAATACAGTAGTTCTACGTTCTATCTCTAAGGTTTGTTTCCTCTTGATGTAGCCTTAAGCACAGACTGGCGAATAACTCATTCAATGAAAGGCGTTGTTAGCCTGCCAGAAAACTACAGTCTCCTGAAATCACAACATATATTTTTTTCCGACCTTCCTGATACTTTCAAATAATGAGCAGTACACCAATCAAACATGGATGCCCAAGATTCGTTCTCCTACGTTGAAGCATCCGTTTGCAGTAACAGTATGATTTTTTTGGTTTCACTGCGTTTTCTTCTATATTGACAGATGCAGTTAGAACTCTAAATCAAACACGGTTTGTGCTAGCTTCTTGAAACTTGACACAATACAGTAGTTCTACGTTCTATCTCTAAGGATTGTTTCCTCTTGATGTAGCCTAATGCAGGGAATGGTGAATAACACTTATATTGAAAGGGGTTGCCAAACTTCCAAAAACTAGAGTCTCCTGAAATCTCAACATATATTTTTTCATCCAATCTTCATGATACTTTCAAGTAATGATCAGTACACCAATCCCACTTGGATGCCCAAGTTTCGTTCTCCTACGTTGAAGCATCCGTTTGCAGTAACAGTTTGAATTTTTAGGTTTCACTCTGTTTTCTGCTATATTGACAGATGCAGTTCGAACTCTAAATCAAACACGGTTTGTGCTAGCTTCTTGAAACTTGACACAATACAGTAGTTCTACGTTCTATCTCTAAGGTTTGTTTCCTCTTGATGTAGCCTTAAGCACAGACTGGTGAATAACTCATTCAATTAAAGGCGTTGTTAAGCTTCCAAAAAACTAAGTCTCCTGAAATCACAATATATATTTTTTTTCCGACCTTCCTGATACTTTCAAATAATGAGCAGTACACCAATCAAACTTGGATGCCCAAGTTTCGTTCTCCTACGTTGAAGCATCCGTTTGCAGTAACAGTTTGAATTTTTAGGTTTCACTGCGTTTTCTTCTATAATGACAGAGGCAGTTCGAACTCTAAATCAAACACGGTTTGTGCTAGCTTCTTGAAACTTGACACAATACAGTAGTTCTACGTTCTATCTCTAAGGTTTGTTTCCTCTTGATGTAGCCTAATGCAGGGACTGGCGAATAACACTTATATTGAAAGTGGTTGCCAAACTTCCAAAAACTAGATTCTCCTGAAATCTCAACATATATTTTTTCATCCAATCTTCATGATACTTTCAAGTAATGATCAGTACACCAATCCGACTTGGATGCCCATGTTGGGTTCTCCTACGTTGAAGCATCCGTTTGCAGTAACAGTTTGAATTTTTAGGTTTCACTCTGTTTTCTCCTATATTGACAGATGCAGTTCGAACTCTAAATCAAACACGGTTTGTGCTAGCTTCTTGAAACTTGACACAATACAGTAGTTCTACGTTCTATCTCTAAGGTTTGTTTCCTCTTGATGTAGCCTTAAGCACAGACTGGCGAATAACTCATTCAATGAAAGGCGTTGTTAGGCTGCCAGAAAACTACAGTCTCCTGAAATCACAACATATATTTTTTTCCGACCTTCCTGATACTTTCAAATAATGAGCAGTACACCAATCAAACTTGGATGCCCAAGTTTCGTTCTCCTACGTTGAAGCATCCGTTTGCAGTAACAGTTTGAATTTTTAGGTTTCACTCTGTTTTCTCCTATATTGACAGATGCAGTTCGAACTCTAAATCAAACACGGTTTGTGCTAGCTTCTTGAAACTTGACACAATACAGTAGTTCTACGTTCTATCTCTAAGGTTTGTTTCCTCTTGATGTAGCCTAATGCAGGGACTGGCGAATAACACTTATATTGAAAGGGGTTGCCAAACTTCCAAAAACTAGAGTCTCCTAAAATCTCAACATATATTTTTTCATCCAATCTTCATGATACATTCAAGTAATGATCAGTACACCAATCCCACTTGGATGCCCAAGTTTCGTTCTCCTACGTTGAAGCATCCGTTTGCAGTAACAGTTTGAATTTTTAGGTTTCACTCTGTTTTCTCCTATATTGACAGATGCAGTTCGAACTCTAAATCAAACACGGTTTGTGCTAGCTTCTTGAAACTTGAACAATACAGTAGTTCTACGTTCTATCTCTAAGGTTTGTTTCCTCTTGATGTAGCCTTAAGCACAGACTGGCGAATAACTCATTTAATGGAAGAAGTTCTTAGGCTGCCAAAAAACTACAGTCTCCTGAAATCACAACATATATTTTTTTCCGACCTTCCTGATACGTTCAAATAATGAGCAGTAAACCCATCAAACTTGGATGAAGCATCCGTTTGCAGTAACAGTTTGAATTTTTAGGTATCACTGCGTTTTCTTCTATAATGACAGATGCAGTTCGAACTCTAAATCAAACACGGTTTGTGCTAGCTTCTTGAAACTTGACACAATACAGTAGTTCGACGTTCTATCTCTAAGGTTTGTTTCCTCTTGATGTAGCCTTAAGCACAGGCTGGTGAATAACTCATTCAATGAAAGGCGTTTTTAGGCTGCCAAAAAACTACAGTCTTCTGAAATCACAACATATATTTTTTTTCCGACCTTCCTGATACTTTCAAATAATGAGCAGTACTCCAATCAAACTTGGATGCCCAAGTTTCGTTCTCCTACGTTGAAGCATCCGTTTGCAGTAACAGTTTGAATTTTTAGGTTTCACTGCGTTTTCTTCTATATTGACAGATGCAGTTCGAACTCTAAATCAAACACGGTTTGTGCTAGCTTCTTGAAACTTGACACAATACAGTAGTTCTACGTTCTATCTCTAAGGATTGTTTCCTCTTGATGTAGCCTAATGCAGGAAATGGTGAATAACACTTATATTGAAAGGGGTTGCCAAACTTCCAAAAACTAGAGTCTCCTGAAATCTCAACATATATTTTTTCATCCAATCTTCATGATACTTTCAAGTAATGATCAGTACACCAATCCCACTTGGATGCCCAAGTTTCGTTCTCCTACTTTGAAGCATCCATTTGCAGTAACAGTTTGAATTTTTAGGTTTCACTCTGTTTTCTCCTATATTGACAGATGCAGTTCGAACTCTAAATCAAACACGGTTTGTGCTAGCTTCTTGAAACTTGACACAATACAGTAGTTCTACGTTCTATCTCTAAGGTTTGTTTCCTCTTGATGTAGCCTTAAGCACAGACTGGCGAATAACTCATTCAATGAAAGGCGTTGTTAGGCTGCCAGAAAACTACAGTCTCCTGAAATCACAACATATTTTTTTTTCCGACCTTCCTGATACTTTCAAATAATGAGCAGTACACCAATCAAACTTGGATGCCCAAGTTTCGTTCTCCTACGTTGAAGCATCCGTTAGCAATAACAGTTTGAATTTTTAGGTTTCACTCTGTTTTCTCCTATATTGACAGATGCAGTTCGAACTCTAAATCAAACACGGTTTGTGCTAGCTTCTTGAAACTTGACACAATACAGTAGTTCTACGTTCTATCTCTAAGGTTTGTTTCCTCTTGATGTAGCCTAATGCAGGGACTGGCGAATAACACTTATATTGAAAGGGGTTGCCACACTTCCAAAAACTAGAGTCTCCTAAAATCTCAACATATATTTTTTCATCCAATCTTCATGATACTTTCAAGTAATGATCAGTACACCAATCCCACTTGGATGCCAATGTTTCGTTCTCCTACGTTGAAGCATCCGTTTGCAGTAACAGTTTGAATTTTTAGGTTTCACTCTGTTTTCTCCTATATTGACAGATGCAGTTCGAACTCTAAATCAAACACGGTTTGTGCTAGCTTCTTGAAACTTGACACAATACAGTAGTTCTACGTTCTATCTCTAAGGTTTGTTTCCTCTTGATGTAGCCTTAAGCACAGACTGGCGAATAACTCATTCAATGGAAGAAGTTGTTAGGCTGCCAAGAAACTACAGTCTCCTGAAATCACAACATATATTTTTTTCCGACCTTCCTGATATGTTCAAATAATGAGCAGTAAACCCATCAAACTTGGATGCCCAAGTTTCGTTCTCCTACGTTGAAGCATCCGTTTGCAGTAACAGTTTGAATTTTTAGGTTTCACTGCGTTTTCTTCTATAATGACAGATGCAGTTCGAACTCTAAATCAAACACGGTTTGTGCTAGCTTCTTGAAACTTGACACAATACAGTAGTTCTACGTTCTATCTCTAAGGTTTGTTTCCTCTTGATGTAGCCTAATGCAGGGACTGGAGAATAACACTTATATAGAAAGGGGTTGCCAAACTTCCAAAAACTAGAGTCTCCTGAAATCTCAACATATTTTTTTTCATCCAATTTTCATGATACTTTCAAGTAATGATCAGTACACCAATCCGACTTGGATGCCAATGTTTCGTTCTCCTACGTTGAAGCATCCGTTTGCAGTAACAGTTTGAATTTTTAGGTTTCACTCTGTTTTCTCCTATATTGGCAGATGCAGTTCGAACTCTAAATCAAACACGGTTTGTGCTAGCTTCTTGAAACTTGACACAATACAGTAGTTCTACGTTCTATCTCTAAGGTTTGTTTCCTCTTGATGTAGCCTTAAGCACAGACTGGCGAATAACTCATTCAATGAAAGGCGTTGTTAGGCTGCCAAAAAACTACAGTCTCCTGAAATCACAACATATATTTTTTTCCGACCTTCCTGATACTTTCAAATAATGAGCAGTACACCAATCAAACTTGGATGCCCAAGTTTCGTTCTCCTACGTTGAAGCATCCGTTTGCAGTAACAGTTTGAATTTTTAGGTTTCACTCTGTTTTCTCCTATATTGACAGATGCAGTTCGAACTCTAAATCAAACACGGTTTGTGCTAGCTTCTTGAAACTTGACACAATACAGTAGTTCTACGTTCTATCTCTAAGGTTTGTTTCCTCTTGATGTAGCCTTAAGCACAGACTGGCGAATAACTCATTCAATGAAAGGCGTTGTTAGGCTGCCAGAAAACTACAGTCTCCTGAAATCACAACATATATTTTTTTCCGACTTTCCTGATCCTTTCAAATAATGAGCAGTACACCAATCAAACTTGGATGCCCAAGTTTCGTTCTCCTACGTTGAAGCATCCGTTTGCAGTAACAGTTTGAATTTTTAGGTTTCACTCTGTTTTCTCCTATATTGACAGATGCAGTTCGAACTCTAAATCAAACACGGTTTGTGCTAGCTTCTTGAAACTTGACACAATACAGTAGTTCTACGTTCTATCTCTAAGGTTTGTTTCCTCTTGATGTAGCCTAATGCAGGGACTGGCGAATAACACTTATATTGAAAGGGGTTGCCACACTTCCAAAAACTAGAGTCTCCTAAAATCTCAACATATATTTTTTCATCCAATCTTCATGATACTTTCAAGTAATGATCAGTACACCAATCCCACTTGGATGCCCAAGTTTCGTTCTCCTACGTTGAAGCATCCGTTTGCAGTAACAGTTTGAATTTTTAGGTTTCACTCTGTTTTCTCCTATATTGACAGATGCAGTTCGAACTCTAAATCAAACACGGTTTGTGCTAGCTTCTTGAAAATTGACACAATACAGTAGTTCTACGTTCTATTTCTAAGGTTTGTTTCCTCTTGATGTAGCCTTAAGCACAGACTGGCGAATAACTCATTCAATGGAAGAAATTGTTAGGCTGCCAAGAAACTACAGTCT
Source organism: Callospermophilus lateralis (assembly GCF_048772815.1). Classification (NCBI taxonomy): domain Eukaryota; kingdom Metazoa; phylum Chordata; class Mammalia; order Rodentia; family Sciuridae; genus Callospermophilus; species Callospermophilus lateralis. The sequence goes on from NW_027515468.1 coordinate 36,396, forward strand.
CCTGAAATCACAACATATATTTTTTTCCGACCTTCCTGATATGTTCAAATAATGAGCAGTAAACCTATCAAACTTGGATGCCCAAGTTTCGTTCTCCTACGTTGAAGCATCCGTTTGCAGTAACAGTTTGAATTTTTAGGTTTCACTGCGTTTTCTTCTATAATGACAGATGCAGTTCGAACTCTAAATCAAACACGGTTTGTGCTAGCTTCTTGAAACTTGACACAATACAGTAGTTCTACGTTCTATCTCTAAGGTTTGTTTCCTCTTGATATAGCCTAATGCAGGGACTGGAGAATAACACTTATATTGAAAGGGGTTGCCAAACTTCCAAAAACTAGAGTCTCCTGAAATCTCAACATATTTTTTTTCATCCAATCTTCATGATACTTTCAAGTAATGATCAGTACACCAATCCGACTTGGATGCCAATGTTTCGTTCTCCTACGTTGAAGCATCCGTTTGCAGTAACAGTTTGAATTTTTAGGTTTCACTCTGTTTTCTCCTATATTGACAGATGCAGTTCGAACTCTAAATCAAACACGGTTTGTGCTAGCTTCTTGAAACTTGACACAATACAGTAGTTCTACGTTCTATCTCTAAGGTTTGTTTCCTCTTGATGTAGCCTTAAGCACAGACTGGCGAATAACTCATTCAATGAAAGGCGTTGTTAGGCTGCCAAAGAACTACAGTCTCCTGAAATCACAACATATATTTTTTCCGACCTTCCTGATACTTTCAAATAATGAGCAGTACACCAATCAAACTTGGATGCCCAAGTTTCGTTCTCCTACGTTGAAGCATCCGTTTGCAGTAACAGTTTGAATTTTTAGGTTTCACTCTGTTTTCTCCTATATTGACAGATGCAGTTCGAACTCTAAATCAAACACGGTTTGTGCTAGCTTCTTGAAACTTGACACAATACAGTAGTTCTACGTTCTATCTCTAAGGTTTGTTTCCTCTTGATGTAGCCTTAAGCACAGACTGGCGAATAACTCATTCAATGAAAGGCGTTGTTAGGCTGCCAGAAAACTACAGTCTCCTGAAATCACAACATATATTTTTTTCCGACTTTCCTGATCCTTTCAAATAATGAGCAGTACACCAATCAAACTTGGATGCCCAAGTTTCGTTCTCCTACGTTGAAGCATCCGTTTGCAGTAACAGTTTGAATTTTTAGGTTTCACTCTGTTTTCTCCTATATTGACAGATGCAGTTCGAACTCTAAATCAAACACGGTTTGTGCTAGCTTCTTGAAACTTGACACAATACAGTAGTTCTACGTTCTATCTCTAAGGTTTGTTTCCTCTTGATGTAGCCTAATGCAGGGACTGGCGAATAACACTTATATTGAAAGGGGTTGCCACACTTCCAAAAACGAGAGTCTCCTAAAATCTCAACATATATTTTTTCATCCAATCTTCATGATACTTTCAAGTAATGATCAGTACACCAATCCCACTTGGATGCCCAAGTTTCGTTCTCCTACGTTGAAGCATCCGTTTGCAGTAACAGTTTGAATTTTTAGGTTTCACTCTGTTTTCTCCTATATTGACAGATGCAGTTCGAACTCTAAATCAAACACGGTTTGTGCTAGCTTCTTGAAACTTGACACAATACAGTAGTTCTACGTTCTATCTCTAAAGTTTGTTTCCTCTTGATGTAGCCTAATGCAGGGACTGGCGAATAACACTTATATTGAAAGGGGTTGCCACACTTCCAAAAACGAGAGTCTCCTAAAATCTCAACATATATTTTTTCATCCAATCTTCATGATACTTTCAAGTAATGATCAGTACACCAATCCCACTTGGATGCCCAAGTTTCGTTCTCCTACGTTGAAGCATCCGTTTGCAGTAACAGTTTGAATTTTTAGGTTTCACTCTGTTTTCTCCTATATTGACAGATGCAGTTCGAACTCTAAATCAAACACGGTTTGTGCTAGCTTCTTGAAACTTGACACAATACAGTAGTTCTACGTTCTATCTCTAAGGTTTGTTTCCTCTTGATGTAGCCTTAAGCACAGACTGGCGAATAACTCATTCAATGGAAGAAGTTGTTAGGCTGCCAAGAAACTACAGTCTCCTGAAATCACAACATATATTTTTTTTCGACCTTCCTGATACGTTCAAATAATGAGCAGTAAACCCATCAAACTTGGATGCCCAAGTTTCGTTCTCCTACGTTGAAGCATCCGTTTGCAGTAACAGTTTGAATTTTTAGGTTTCACTGCGTTTTCTTCTATAATGACAGATGCAGTTCGAACTCTAAATCAAACACGGTTTGTGCTAGCTTCTTGAAACTTGACACAATACAGTAGTTCTACGTTCTATCTCTAAGGTTTGTTTCCTCTTGATGTAGCCTAATGCAGGGACTGGCGAATAACACTTATATTGAAAGGGGTTGCCAAACTTCCAAAAACTAGAGTTTCCTGAAATCTCAACATATTTTTTTTCATCCAATCTTCATGATACTTTCAAGTAATGATCAGTACACCAATCCGACTTGGATGCCAATGTTTCGTTCTCCTACGTTGAAGCATCCGTTTGCAGTAACAGTTTGAATTTTTAGGTTCACTCTGTTTTCTCCTATATTGACAGATGCAGTTCGAACTCTAAATCAAACACGGTTTGTGCTAGCTTCTTGAAACTTGACATAATACAGTAGTTCTACGTTCTATCTCCAAGGTTTGTTTCCTCTTGATGTAGCCTTAAGCACAGACTGGCGAATAACTCATTCAATGAAAGGCGTTGTTAGGCTGCCAAAAAACTACAGTCTCCTGAAATCACAAATATATTTTTTTCCGACCTTCCTGATACTTTCAAATAATGAGCAGTACACCAATCAAACTTGGATGCCCAAGTTTCGTTCTCCTACATTGAAGCATCCGTTTGCACTAACAGTTTGAATTTTTAGGTTTCACTCTCTTTTCTCCTATACTGACAGATGCAGTTCGAACTCTAAATCAAACACGGTTTGTGCTAGCTTCTTGAAACTTGACACAATACAGTAGTTCTACGTTCTATCTCTAAGGTTTGTTTCCTCTTGATGTAGCCTTAAGCACAGACTGGCGAATAACTCATTCAATGAAAGCCGTTGTTAGGCTGCCAGAAAACTACAGTCTCCTGAAATCACATCATATATTTTTTTCCGACCTTCCTGATCCTTTCAAATAATGAGCAGTACACCAATCAAACATAGATGTCCAAGATTCGTTCTCCTACGTTGAAGCATCCGTTTGCAGTAACAGTATGATTTTTTTGGTTTCACTGCGTTTTCTTCTATATTGACAGATGCAGTTAGAACTCTAAATCAAACACGGTTTGTGCTAGCTTCTTGAAACTTGACACAATACTTTAGTTCTACGTTCTATCTCTAAGGTTTGTTTCCTCTTGATGTAGCCTTAAGCACAGACTGGCGAATAACTCATTCAATGAAAGGCGTTGTTAGGCTGCCATAAAACTACAGTCTCCTGAAATCACAACATATATTTTTTTTCCAAACTTCCTGATACTTTCAAATAATGATCAGTACACCAATCCCACTTGGATGCCCAAGTTTCGTTCTCCTACGTTGAAGCATCCGTTTGCAGTAACAGTTTGAATTTTTAGGTTTCACTCTGTTTTATCCTATATTGACAGATGCAGTTCGAACTCTAAATCAAACACGGTTTGTGCTAGCTTCTTGAAACTTGACACAATACAGTAGTTCTACGTTCTATCTCTAAGGTTTGTTTCCTCTTGATGTAGCCTAATGCAGGGACTGGCGAATAACACTTATATTGAAAGGGGTTGCCAAACTTCCAAAAACTAGAGTCTCCTGAAATCTCAACATATATTTTTTCATCCAATCTTCATGATACTTTCAAGTAATGATCAGTACACCAATCCCACTTGGATGCCCAAGTTTCGTTCTCCTACGTTGAAGCATCCATTTGCAGTAACAGTTTGAATTTTTAGGTTTCACTCTGTTTTCTCCTATATTGACAGATGCAGTTCGAACTCTAAATCAAACACGGTTTGTGCTAGCTTCTTGAAACTTGACACAATACAGTAGTTCTACGTTCTATCTCTAAGGTTTGTTTCCTCTTGATGTAGCCTTAAGCACAGACTGGCGAATAACTCATTCAATGAAAGGCGTTGTTAGGCTGCCAGAAAACTACAGTCTCCTGAAATCACAACATATATTTTTTTCTGACCTTCCTGATACTTTCAAATAATGATCAGTACACCAATCCCACTTGGATGCCCAAGTTTCGTTCTCCTACGTTGAAGCATCCGTTTGCAGTAACAGTTTGAATTTTTAGGTTTCACTCTGTTTTCTCCTATATTGACAGATGCAGTTCGAACTCTAAATCAAACACGGTTTGTGCTAGCTTCTTGAAAATTGACACAATACAGTAGTTCTACGTTCTATTTCTAAGGTTTGTTTCCTCTTGATGTAGCCTTAAGCACAGACTGGCGAATAACTCATTCAATGGAAGAAATTGTTAGGCTGCCAAGAAACTACAGTCTCCTGAAATCACAACATATATTTTTTTCCGACCTTCCTGATATGTTCAAATAATGAGCAGTAAACCTATCACACTTGGATGCCCAAGTTTCGTTCTCCTACGTTGAAGCATCCGTTTGCAGTAACAGTTTGAATTTTTAGGTTTCACTGCGTTTTCTTCTATAATGACAGATGCAGTTCGAACTCTAAATCAAACACGGTTTGTGCTAGCTTCTTGAAACTTGACACAATACAGTAGTTCTACGTTCTATCTCTAAGGTTTGTTTCCTCTTGATATAGCCTAATGCAGGGACTGGAGAATAACACTTATATTGAAAGGGGTTGCCAAACTTCCAAAAACTAGAGTCTCCTGAAATCTCAACATATTTTTTTTCATCCAATCTTCATGATACTTTCAAGTAATGATCAGTACACCAATCCGACTTGGATGCCAATGTTTCGTTCTCCTACGTTGAAGCATCCGTTTGCAGTAACAGTTTGAATTTTTAGGTTTCACTCTGTTTTCTCCTATATTGACAGATGCAGTTCGAACTCTAAATCAAACACGGTTTGTGCTAGCTTCTTGAAACTTGACACAATACAGTAGTTCTACGTTCTATCTCTAAGGTTTGTTTCCTCTTGATGTAGCCTTAAGCACAGACTGGCGAATAACTCATTCAATGAAAGGCGTTGTTAGGCTGCCAAAAAACTACAGTCTCCTGAAATCACAACATATATTTTTTCCGACCTTCCTGATACTTTCAAATAATGAGCAGTACACCAATCAAACTTGGATGCCCAAGTTTCGTTCTCCTACGTTGAAGCATCCGTTTGCAGTAACAGTTTGAATTTTTAGGTTTCACTCTGTTTTCTCCTATATTGACAGATGCAGTTCGAACTCTAAATCAAACACGGTTTGTGCTAGCTTCTTGAAACTTGACACAATACAGTAGTTCTACGTTCTATCTCTAAGGTTTGTTTCCTCTTGATGTAGCCTTAAGCACAGACTGGCGAATAACTCATTCAATGAAAGGCGTTGTTAGGCTGCCAGAAAACTACAGTCTCCTGAAATCACAACATATATTTTTTTCCGACTTTCCTGATCCTTTCAAATAATGAGCAGTACACCAATCAAACTTGGATGCCCAAGTTTCGTTCTCCTACGTTGAAGCATCCGTTTGCAGTAACAGTTTGAATTTTTAGGTTTCACTCTGTTTTCTCCTATATTGGCAGATGCAGTTCGAACTCTAAATCAAACACGGTTTGTGCTAGCTTCTTGAAACTTGACACAATACAGTAGTTCTACGTTCTATCTCTAAGGTTTGTTTCCTCTTGATGTAGCCTAATGCAGGGACTGGCGAATAACACTTATATTGAAAGGGGTTGCCACACTTCCAAAAACGAGAGTCTCCTAAAATCTCAACATATATTTTTTCATCCAATCTTCATGATACTTTCAAGTAATGATCAGTACACCAATCCCACTTGGATGCCCAAGTTTCGTTCTCCTACGTTGAAGCATCCGTTTGCAGTAACAGTTTGAATTTTTAGGTTTCACTCTGTTTTCTCCTATATTGACAGATGCAGTTCGAACTCTAAATCAAACACGGTTTGTGCTAGCTTCTTGAAACTTGACACAATACAGTAGTTCTACGTTCTATCTCTAAGGTTTGTTTCCTCTTGATGTAGCCTAATGCAGGGACTGGCGAATAACACTTATATTGAAAGGGGTTGCCACACTTCCAAAAACGAGAGTCTCCTAAAATCTCAACATATATTTTTTCATCCAATCTTCATGATACTTTCAAGTAATGATCAGTACACCAATCCCACTTGGATGCCCAAGTTTCGTTCTCCTACGTTGAAGCATCCGTTTGCAGTAACAGTTTGAATTTTTAGGTTTCACTCTGTTTTCTCCTATATTGACAGATGCAGTTCGAACTCTAAATCAAACACGGTTTGTGCTAGCTTCTTGAAACTTGACACAATACAGTAGTTCTACGTTCTATCTCTAAGGTTTGTTTCCTCTTGATGTAGCCTTAAGCACAGACTGGCGAATAACTCATTCAATGGAAGAAGTTGTTAGGCTGCCAAGAAACTACAGTCTCCTGAAATCACAACATATATTTTTTTTCGACCTTCCTGATACGTTCAAATAATGAGCAGTAAACCCATCAAACTTGGATGCCCAAGTTTCGTTCTCCTACGTTGAAGCATCCGTTTGCAGTAACAGTTTGAATTTTTAGGTTTCACTGCGTTTTCTTCTATAATGACAGATGCAGTTCGAACTCTAAATCAAACACGGTTTGTGCTAGCTTCTTGAAACTTGACACAATACAGTAGTTCTACGTTCTATCTCTAAGGTTTGTTTCCTCTTGATGTAGCCTAATGCAGGGACTGGCGAATAACACTTATATTGAAAGGGGTTGCCAAACTTCCAAAAACTAGAGTCTCCTGAAATCTCAACATATTTTTTTTCATCCAATCTTCATGATACTTTCAAGTAATGATCAGTACACCAATCCGACTTGGATGCCAATGTTTCGTTCTCCTACGTTGAAGCATCCGTTTGCAGTAACAGTTTGAATTTTTAGGTTCACTCTGTTTTCTCCTATATTGACAGATGCAGTTCGAACTCTAAATCAAACACGGTTTGTGCTAGCTTCTTGAAACTTGACATAATACAGTAGTTCTACGTTCTATCTCCAAGGTTTGTTTCCTCTTGATGTAGCCTTAAGCACAGACTGGCGAATAACTCATTCAATGAAAGGCGTTGTTAGGCTGCCAAAAAACTACAGTCTCCTGAAATCACAAATATATTTTTTTCCGACCTTCCTGATACTTTCAAATAATGAGCAGTACACCAATCAAACTTGGATGCCCAAGTTTCGTTCTCCTACATTGAAGCATCCGTTTGCACTAACAGTTTGAATTTTTAGGTTTCACTCTCTTTTCTCCTATACTGACAGATGCAGTTCGAACTCTAAATCAAACACGGTTTGTGCTAGCTTCTTGAAACTTGACACAATACAGTAGTTCTACGTTCTATCTCTAAGGTTTGTTTCCTCTTGATGTAGCCTTAAGCACAGACTGGCGAATAACTCATTCAATGAAAGCCGTTGTTAGGCTGCCAGAAAACTACAGTCTCCTGAAATCACATCATATATTTTTTTCCGACCTTCCTGATCCTTTCAAATAATGAGCAGTACACCAATCAAACATAGATGTCCAAGATTCGTTCTCCTACGTTGAAGCATCCGTTTGCAGTAACAGTATGATTTTTTTGGTTTCACTGCGTTTTCTTCTATATTGACAGATGCAGTTAGAACTCTAAATCAAACACGGTTTGTGCTAGCTTCTTGAAACTTGACACAATACTTTAGTTCTACGTTCTATCTCTAAGGTTTGTTTCCTCTTGATGTAGCCTTAAGCACAGACTGGCGAATAACTCATTCAATGAAAGGCGTTGTTAGGCTGCCATAAAACTACAGTCTCCTGAAATCACAACATATATTTTTTTTCCAAACTTCCTGATACTTTCAAATAATGATCAGTACACCAATCCCACTTGGATGCCCAAGTTTCGTTCTCCTACGTTGAAGCATCCGTTTGCAGTAACAGTTTGAATTTTTAGGTTTCACTCTGTTTTATCCTATATTGACAGATGCAGTTCGAACTCTAAATCAAACACGGTTTGTGCTAGCTTCTTGAAACTTGACACAATACAGTAGTTCTACGTTCTATCTCTAAGGTTTGTTTCCTCTTGATGTAGCCTAATGCAGGGACTGGCGAATAACACTTATATTGAAAGGGGTTGCCAAACTTCCAAAAACTAGAGTCTCCTGAAATCTCAACATATATTTTTTCATCCAATCTTCATGATACTTTCAAGTAATGATCAGTACACCAATCCCACTTGGATGCCCAAGTTTCGTTCTCCTACGTTGAAGCATCCATTTGCAGTAACAGTTTGAATTTTTAGGTTTCACTCTGTTTTCTCCTATATTGACAGATGCAGTTCGAACTCTAAATCAAACACGGTTTGTGCTAGCTTCTTGAAACTTGACACAATACAGTAGTTCTACGTTCTATCTCTAAGGTTTGTTTCCTCTTGATGTAGCCTTAAGCACAGACTGGCGAATAACTCATTCAATGAAAGGCGTTGTTAGGCTGCCAGAAAACTACAGTCTCCTGAAATCACAACATATATTTTTTTCTGACCTTCCTGATACTTTCAAATAATGAGCAGTACACCAATCAAACTTGGATGCCCAAGTTTCGTTCTCCTACGTTGAAGCATCCGTTTGCAGTAACAGTTTGAATTTTTAGGTTTCACTCTGTTTTCTCCTATATTGACAGATGCAGTTCGAACTCTAAATCAAACACGGTTTGTGCTAGCTTCTTGAAACTTGACAGAATACAGTAGTTCTACGTTCTATCTCTAAGGTTTGTTTCCTCTTGATGTAGCCTTAAGCACAGACTGGCGAATAACTCATTCAATGAAAGGCGTTGTTAGGCTGCCAAAAAACTACAGTCTCCTGAAATCACAACATATATTTTTTTCCGACCTTCCTGATACTTTCAAATAATGAGCAGTACACCAATCAAACTTGGATGCCCAAGTTTCTTTCTCCTACGTTGAAGCATCCGTTTGCAGTAACAGTTTGAATTTTTAGGTTTCACTCTGTTTTCTCCTATATTGACAGATGCAGTTCGAACTCTAAATCAAACACGGTTTGTGCTAGCTTCTTGAAACTTGACACAATACAGTAGTTCTACGTTTTATCTCTAAGGTTTGTTTCCTCTTGATGTAGCCTTAAGCACAGACTGGCGAATAACTCATTCAATGAAAGGCGTTGTTAGGCTGCCAGAAAACTACAGTCTCCTGAAATCACAACATATATTTTTTTCCGACCTTCCTGATACTTTCAAATAATGAGCAGTACACCAATTAAACTTGGATGCCCAAGTTTCGTTCTCCTACGTTGAAGCATCCGTTTGCAGTAACAGTTTGAATTTTTAGGTTTCACTCTGTTTTCTCCTATATTGACAGATGCAGTTCGAACTCTAAATCAAACACAGTTTGTGCTAGCTTCTTGAAACTAGACACAATACAGTAGTTCTACGTTCTATCTCTAAGGTTTGTTTCCTCTTGATGTAGCCTTAAGCACAGACTGGCGAATAACTCATTCAATGAAAGGCGTTGTTAGGCTGCCAGAAAACTACAGTCTTCTGAAATCACAACATATATTTTTTTCCGACCTTCCTGATACTTTCAAATAATGAGCAGTACACCAATCAAACTTGGATGCCCAAGTTTCGTTCTCCTACGTTGAAGCATCCGTTTGCAGTAACAGTTTGAATTTTTAGGTTTCACTCTGTTTTCTCCTATATTGACAGATGCAGTTCGAATTCTAAATCAAACACGGTTTGTGCTAGCTTCTTGAAACTTGACACAATACAGTAGTTCTACGTTCTATCTCTAAGGTTTGTTTCCTCTTGATGTAGCCTAATGCAGGGACTGGCGAATAACACTTATATTGAAAGGGGTTGCCAAACTTCCAAAAACTAGAGTCTCCTGAAATCTCAACATACATTTTTTCATCCAATCTTCATGATACTTTCAAGTTGATCAGTACACCAATCCCACTTGGATGCTCAATTTCGTTCTCCTACGTTGAAGCATCCGTTTGCAGTAACAGTTTGAATTTTTAGGTTTCACTCTGTTTTCTCCTATATTGACAGATGCAGTTCGAAGTCTAAATCAAACACGGTTTGTGCTAGCTTCTTGAAACTTGACACAATACAGTAGTTCTACGTTCTATCTCTAAGGTTTGTTTCCTCTTGATGTAGCCTTAAGCACAGACTGGCGAATAACTCATTCAATGGAAGAAGTTCTTAGGCTGCCAAAAAACTACAGTCTCCTGAAATCACAACATATATTTTTTTTCCGACCTTCCTGATACGTTCAAATAATGAGCAGTAAAATCATCAAACTTGGATGCCCAAGTTTCGTTCTCCTACGTTGAAGCATCCGTTTGCAGTAACAGTTTGAATTTTTAGGTTTCACTGCGTTTTCTTCTATAATGACAGATGCAGTTCGAACTCTAAATCAAACACGGTTTGTGCTAGCTTCTTGAAACTTGACACAATACAGTAGTTCTACGTTCTATCTCTAAGGTTTGTTTCCTCTTGATGTAGCCTAATGCAGGGACTGGCGAATAACACTCATATGGAAAGGGGTTGCCAAACTTCCAAAAACTAGAGTCTCCTGAAATCTCAACATATATTTTTTCATCCAAACTTCATGATACTTTCAAGTAATGATCAGTACACCAATCCGACTTGGATGCCCATGTTTCGTTCTCCTACGTTGAAGCATCCGTTTGCAGTAACAGTTTGAATTTTTAGGTTTCACTCTGTTTTCTCCTATATTGACAGATGCAGTTCGAACTCTAAATCAAACACGGTTTGTGCTAGCTTCTTGAAACTTGACAAAATACAGTAGTTCTACGTTCTATCTCTAAGGTTTGTTTCCTCTTGATGTAGCCTTAAGCACAGACTGGCGAATAACTCATTCAATGAAAGGCGTTGTTAGGCTGCCAAAAAACTACAGTCTCCTGAAATCACAACATATATTTTTTTTCCGACCTTCCTGATACGTTCAAATAATGAGCAGTAAAATCATCAAACTTGGATGCCCAAGTTTCGTTCTCCTACGTTGAAGCATCCATTTGCAGTAACAGTTTGAATTTTTAGGTTTCACTGCGTTTTCTTCTATAATGACAGATGCAGTTCGAACTCTAAATCAAACACGGTTTGTGCTAGCTTCTTGAAACTTGACACAATACAGTAGTTCTACGTTCTATCTCTAAGGTTTGTTTCCTCTTGATGTAGCCTAATGCAGGGACTGGCGAATAACACTCATATTGAAAGGGTTTGCCAAACTTCCAAAAACTAGAGTCTCCTGAAATCTCAACATATATTTTTTCATCCAATCTTCATGATACTTTCAAGTAATGATCAGTACACCAATCCGACTTGGATGCCCATGTTTCGTTCTCCTACGTTGAAGCATCCGTTTGCAGTAACAGTTTGAATTTTTAGGTTTCCCTCTGTTTTCTCCTATATTGACAGATGCAGTTCGAACTCTAAATCAAACACGGTTTGTGCTAGCTTCTTGAAACTTGACACAATACAGTAGTTCTACGTTCTATCTCTAAGGTTTGTTTCCTCTTGATGTAGCCTTAAGCACAGACTGGCGAATAACTCATTCAATGAAAGGCGTTGTTAGGCTGCCAGAAAACTACAGTCTTCTGAAATCACAACATATATTTTTTTCCGACCTTCCTGATACTTTCAAATAATGAGCAGTACACCAATCAAACTTGGATGCCCAAGTTTCGTTCTCCTACGTTGAAGCATCCGTTTGCAGTAACAGTTTGAATTTTTAGGTTTCACTCTGTTTTCTCCTATATTGACAGATGCAGTTCGAACTCTAAATCAAACACGGTTTGTGCTAGCTTCTTGAAACTTGACACAATACAGTAGTTCTACGTTCTATCTCTAAGGTTTGTTTCCTCTTGATGTAGCCTAATGCAGGGACTGGCGAATAACACTTATATTGAAAGGGGTTGCCAAACTTCCAAAAACTAGAGTCTCCTAAAATCTCAACATATATTTTTTCATCCAATCTTCATGATACTTTCAAGTAATGATCAGTACACCAATCCCACTTGGATGCCCAAGTTTCGTTCTCCTACGTTGAAGCATCCGTTTGCAGTAACAGTTTGAATTTTTAGGTTTCACTCTGTTTTCTCCTATATTGACAGATGCAGTTCGAACTCTAAATCAAACACGGTTTGTGCTAGCTTCTTGAAACTTGACACAATACAGTAGTTCTACGTTTTATCTCTAAGGTTTGTTTCCTCTTGATGTAGCCTTAAGCACAGACTGGCGAATAACTCATTCAATGAAAGGCGTTGTTAGGCTGCCAGAAAACTACAGTCTCCTGAAATCACAACATATATTTTTTTCCGACCTTCCTGATACTTTCAAATAATGAGCAGTACACCAATTAAACTTGGATGCCCAAGTTTCGTTCTCCTACGTTGAAGCATCCGTTTGCAGTAACAGTTTGAATTTTTAGGTTTCACTCTGTTTTCTCCTATATTGACAGATGCAGTTCGAACTCTAAATCAAACACGGTTTGTGCTAGCTTCTTGAAACTTGACACAATACAGTAGTTCTACGTTTTATCTCTAAGGTTTGTTTCCTCTTGATGTAGCCTTAAGCACAGACTGGCGAATAACTCATTCAATGAAAGGCGTTGTTAGGCTGCCAGAAAACTACAGTCTCCTGAAATCACAACATATATTTTTTTCCGACCTTCCTGATACTTTCAAATAATGAGCAGTACACCAATTAAACTTGGATGCCCAAGTTTCGTTCTCCTACGTTGAAGCATCCGTTTGCAGTAACAGTTTGAATTTTTAGGTTTCACTCTGTTTTCTCCTATATTGACAGATGCAGTTCGAACTCTAAATCAAACACAGTTTGTGCTAGCTTCTTGAAACTAGACACAATACAGTAGTTCTACGTTCTATCTCTAAGGTTTGTTTCCTCTTGATGTAGCCTTAAGCACAGACTGGCGAATAACTCATTCAATGAAAGGCGTTGTTAGGCTGCCAGAAAACTACAGTCTTCTGAAATCACAACATATATTTTTTTCCGACCTTCCTGATACTTTCAAATAATGAGCAGTACACCAATCAAACTTGGATGCCCAAGTTTCGTTCTCCTACGTTGAAGCATCCGTTTGCAGTAACAGTTTGAATTTTTAGGTTTCACTCTGTTTTCTCCTATATTGACAGATGCAGTTCGAACTCTAAATCAAACACGGTTTGTGCTAGCTTCTTGAAACTTGACACAATACAGTAGTTCTACGTTCTATCTCTAAGGTTTGTTTCCTCTTGATGTAGCCTAATGCAGGGACTGGCGAATAACACTTATATTGAAAGGGGTTGCCAAACTTCCAAAAACTAGAGTCTCCTGAAATCTCAACATACATTTTTTCATCCAATCTTCATGATACTTTCAAGTTGATCAGTACACCAATCCCACTTGGATGCTCAATTTCGTTCTCCTACGTTGAAGCATCCGTTTGCAGTAACAGTTTGAATTTTTAGGTTTCACTCTGTTTTCTCCTATATTGACAGATGCAGTTCGAACTCTAAATCAAACACGGTTTGTGCTAGCTTCTTGAAACTTGACACAATACAGTAGTTCTACGTTCTATCTCTAAGGTTTGTTTCCTCTTGATGTAGCCTTAAGCACAGACTGGCGAATAACTCATTCAATGGAAGAAGTTCTTAGGCTGCCAAAAAACTACAGTCTCCTGAAATCACAACATATATTTTTTTTCCGACCTTCCTGATACGTTCAAATAATGAGCAGTAAAATCATCAAACTTGGATGCCCAAGTTTCGTTCTCCTACGTTGAAGCATCCGTTTGCAGTAACAGTTTGAATTTTTAGGTTTCACTGCGTTTTCTTCTATAATGACAGATGCAGTTCGAACTCTAAATCAAACACGGTTTGTGCTAGCTTCTTGAAACTTGACACAATACAGTAGTTCTACGTTCTATCTCTAAGGTTTGTTTCCTCTTGATGTAGCCTAATGCAGGGACTGGCGAATAACACTCATATGGAAAGGGGTTGCCAAACTTCCAAAAACTAGAGTCTCCTGAAATCTCAACATATATTTTTTCATCCAAACTTCATGATACTTTCAAGTAATGATCAGTACACCAATCCGACTTGGATGCCCATGTTTCGTTCTCCTACGTTGAAGCATCCGTTTGCAGTAACAGTTTGAATTTTTAGGTTTCACTCTGTTTTCTCCTATATTGACAGATGCAGTTCGAACTCTAAATCAAACACGGTTTGTGCTAGCTTCTTGAAACTTGACAAAATACAGTAGTTCTACGTTCTATCTCTAAGGTTTGTTTCCTCTTGATGTAGCCTTAAGCACAGACTGGCGAATAACTCATTCAATGAAAGGCGTTGTTAGGCTGCCAAGAAACTACAGTCTCCTGAAATCACAACATATATTTTTTTCCGACCTTCCTGATACGTTCAAATAATGAGCAGTAAACCCTTCAAACTTGGATGCCCAAGTTTCGTTCTCCTACGTTGAAGCATCCGTTTGCAGTAACAGTTTGAATTTTTAGGTTTCACTGTGTTTTCTTCTATAATGACAGATGCAGTTCGAACTCTAAATCAAACACGGTTTGTGCTAGCTTCTTGAAACTTGACACAATACAGTAGTTCTACGTTCTATCTCTAAGGTTTGTTTCCTCTTGATGTAGCCTTATGCAGGGACTGGCGAATAACACTTATATTGAAAGGGGTTGCCAAACTTCCAAAAACTAGAGTCTCCTGAAATCTCAACATATATTTTTTCATCCAATCTTCATGATACTTTCAAGTAATGATCAGTACACCAATCCCACTTGGATGCCCAAGTTTCGTTCTCCTACGTTGAAGCATCCGTTTGCAGTAACAGTTTGAATTTTTAGGTTTCACTCTGTTTTCTCCTATATTGACAGATGCAGTTCGAACTCTAAATCAAACACGGTTTGTGCTAGCTTCTTGAAACTTGACACAATACAGTAGTTCTACGTTCTATCTCTAAGGTTTGTTTCCTCTTGATGTAGCCTTAAGCACAGACTGGCGAATAACTCATTCAATGAAAGGCGTTGTTAGGCTGCCAGAAAACTACAGTCTCCTGAAATCACAACATATATTTTTTTCCGACTTTCCTGATCCTTTCAAATAATGAGCAGTACACCAATCAAACTTGGATGCCCAAGTTTCGTTCTCCTACGTTGAAGCATCCGTTTGCAGTAACAGTTTGAATTTTTAGGTTTCACTCTGTTTTCTCCTATATTGACAGATGCAGTTCGAACTCTAAATCAAACACGGTTTGTGCTAGCTTCTTGAAACTTGACACAATACAGTAGTTCTACGTTCTATCTCTAAGGTTTGTTTCCTCTTGATGTAGCCTAATGCAGGGACTGGCGAATAACACTTATATTGAAAGGGGTTGCCACACTTCCAAAAACGAGAGTCTCCTAAAATCTCAACATATATTTTTTCATCCAATCTTCATGATACTTTCAAGTAATGATCAGTACACCAATCCCACTTGGATGCCCAAGTTTCGTTCTCCTACGTTGAAGCATCCGTTTGCAGTAACAGTTTGAATTTTTAGGTTTCACTCTGTTTTCTCCTATATTGACAGATGCAGTTCGAACTCTAAATCAAACACGGTTTGTGCTAGCTTCTTGAAACTTGACACAATACAGTAGTTCTACGTTCTATCTCTAAGGTTTGTTTCCTCTTGATGTAGCCTAATGCAGGGACTGGCGAATAACACTTATATTGAAAGGGGTTGCCACACTTCCAAAAACGAGAGTCTCCTAAAATCTCAACATATATTTTTTCATCCAATCTTCATGATACTTTCAAGTAATGATCAGTACACCAATCCCACTTGGATGCCCAAGTTTCGTTCTCCTACGTTGAAGCATCCGTTTGCAGTAACAGTTTGAATTTTTAGGTTTCACTCTGTTTTCTCCTATATTGACAGATGCAGTTCGAACTCTAAATCAAACACGGTTTGTGCTAGCTTCTTGAAACTTGACACAATACAGTAGTTCTACGTTCTATCTCTAAGGTTTGTTTCCTCTTGATGTAGCCTTAAGCACAGACTGGCGAATAACTCATTCAATGGAAGAAGTTGTTAGGCTGCCAAGAAACTACAGTCTCCTGAAATCACAACATATATTTTTTTTCGACCTTCCTGATACGTTCAAATAATGAGCAGTAAACCCATCAAACTTGGATGCCCAAGTTTCGTTCTCCTACGTTGAAGCATCCGTTTGCAGTAACAGTTTGAATTTTTAGGTTTCACTGCGTTTTCTTCTATAATGACAGATGCAGTTCGAACTCTAAATCAAACACGGTTTGTGCTAGCTTCTTGAAACTTGACACAATACAGTAGTTCTACGTTCTATCTCTAAGGTTTGTTTCCTCTTGATGTAGCCTAATGCAGGGACTGGCGAATAACACTTATATTGAAAGGGGTTGCCAAACTTCCAAAAACTAGAGTCTCCTGAAATCTCAACATATTTTTTTTCATCCAATCTTCATGATACTTTCAAGTAATGATCAGTACACCAATCCGACTTGGATGCCAATGTTTCGTTCTCCTACGTTGAAGCATCCGTTTGCAGTAACAGTTTGAATTTTTAGGTTCACTCTGTTTTCTCCTATATTGACAGATGCAGTTCGAACTCTAAATCAAACACGGTTTGTGCTAGCTTCTTGAAACTTGACATAATACAGTAGTTCTACGTTCTATCTCCAAGGTTTGTTTCCTCTTGATGTAGCCTTAAGCACAGACTGGCGAATAACTCATTCAATGAAAGGCGTTGTTAGGCTGCCAAAAAACTACAGTCTCCTGAAATCACAAATATATTTTTTTCCGACCTTCCTGATACTTTCAAATAATGAGCAGTACACCAATCAAACTTGGATGCCCAAGTTTCGTTCTCCTACATTGAAGCATCCGTTTGCACTAACAGTTTGAATTTTTAGGTTTCACTCTCTTTTCTCCTATACTGACAGATGCAGTTCGAACTCTAAATCAAACACGGTTTGTGCTAGCTTCTTGAAACTTGACACAATACAGTAGTTCTACGTTCTATCTCTAAGGTTTGTTTCCTCTTGATGTAGCCTTAAGCACAGACTGGCGAATAACTCATTCAATGAAAGCCGTTGTTAGGCTGCCAGAAAACTACAGTCTCCTGAAATCACATCATATATTTTTTTCCGACCTTCCTGATCCTTTCAAATAATGAGCAGTACACCAATCAAACATAGATGTCCAAGATTCGTTCTCCTACGTTGAAGCATCCGTTTGCAGTAACAGTATGATTTTTTTGGTTTCACTGCGTTTTCTTCTATATTGACAGATGCAGTTAGAACTCTAAATCAAACACGGTTTGTGCTAGCTTCTTGAAACTTGACACAATACTTTAGTTCTACGTTCTATCTCTAAGGTTTGTTTCCTCTTGATGTAGCCTTAAGCACAGACTGGCGAATAACTCATTCAATGAAAGGCGTTGTTAGGCTGCCATAAAACTACAGTCTCCTGAAATCACAACATATATTTTTTTTCCAAACTTCCTGATACTTTCAAATAATGATCAGTACACCAATCCCACTTGGATGCCCAAGTTTCGTTCTCCTACGTTGAAGCATCCGTTTGCAGTAACAGTTTGAATTTTTAGGTTTCACTCTGTTTTATCCTATATTGACAGATGCAGTTCGAACTCTAAATCAAACACGGTTTGTGCTAGCTTCTTGAAACTTGACACAATACAGTAGTTCTACGTTCTATCTCTAAGGTTTGTTTCCTCTTGATGTAGCCTAATGCAGGGACTGGCGAATAACACTTATATTGAAAGGGGTTGCCAAACTTCCAAAAACTAGAGTCTCCTGAAATCTCAACATATATTTTTTCATCCAATCTTCATGATACTTTCAAGTAATGATCAGTACACCAATCCCACTTGGATGCCCAAGTTTCGTTCTCCTACGTTGAAGCATCCATTTGCAGTAACAGTTTGAATTTTTAGGTTTCACTCTGTTTTCTCCTATATTGACAGATGCAGTTCGAACTCTAAATCAAACACGGTTTGTGCTAGCTTCTTGAAACTTGACACAATACAGTAGTTCTACGTTCTATCTCTAAGGTTTGTTTCCTCTTGATGTAGCCTTAAGCACAGACTGGCGAATAACTCATTCAATGAAAGGCGTTGTTAGGCTGCCAGAAAACTACAGTCTCCTGAAATCACAACATATATTTTTTTCTGACCTTCCTGATACTTTCAAATAATGAGCAGTACACCAATCAAACTTGGATGCCCAAGTTTCGTTCTCCTACGTTGAAGCATCCGTTTGCAGTAACAGTTTGAATTTTTAGGTTTCACTCTGTTTTCTCCTATATTGACAGATGCAGTTCGAACTCTAAATCAAACACGGTTTGTGCTAGCTTCTTGAAACTTGACAGAATACAGTAGTTCTACGTTCTATCTCTAAGGTTTGTTTCCTCTTGATGTAGCCTTAAGCACAGACTGGCGAATAACTCATTCAATGAAAGGCGTTGTTAGGCTGCCAAAAAACTACAGTCTCCTGAAATCACAACATATATTTTTTTCCGACCTTCCTGATACTTTCAAATAATGAGCAGTACACCAATCAAACTTGGATGCCCAAGTTTCTTTCTCCTACGTTGAAGCATCCGTTTGCAGTAACAGTTTGAATTTTTAGGTTTCACTCTGTTTTCTCCTATATTGACAGATGCAGTTCGAACTCTAAATCAAACACGGTTTGTGCTAGCTTCTTGAAACTTGACACAATACAGTAGTTCTACGTTTTATCTCTAAGGTTTGTTTCCTCTTGATGTAGCCTTAAGCACAGACTGGCGAATAACTCATTCAATGAAAGGCGTTGTTAGGCTGCCAGAAAACTACAGTCTCCTGAAATCACAACATATATTTTTTTCCGACCTTCCTGATACTTTCAAATAATGAGCAGTACACCAATTAAACTTGGATGCCCAAGTTTCGTTCTCCTACGTTGAAGCATCCGTTTGCAGTAACAGTTTGAATTTTTAGGTTTCACTCTGTTTTCTCCTATATTGACAGATGCAGTTCGAACTCTAAATCAAACACAGTTTGTGCTAGCTTCTTGAAACTAGACACAATACAGTAGTTCTACGTTCTATCTCTAAGGTTTGTTTCCTCTTGATGTAGCCTTAAGCACAGACTGGCGAATAACTCATTCAATGAAAGGCGTTGTTAGGCTGCCAGAAAACTACAGTCTTCTGAAATCACAACATATATTTTTTTCCGACCTTCCTGATACTTTCAAATAATGAGCAGTACACCAATCAAACTTGGATGCCCAAGTTTCGTTCTCCTACGTTGAAGCATCCGTTTGCAGTAACAGTTTGAATTTTTAGGTTTCACTCTGTTTTCTCCTATATTGACAGATGCAGTTCGAATTCTAAATCAAACACGGTTTGTGCTAGCTTCTTGAAACTTGACACAATACAGTAGTTCTACGTTCTATCTCTAAGGTTTGTTTCCTCTTGATGTAGCCTAATGCAGGGACTGGCGAATAACACTTATATTGAAAGGGGTTGCCAAACTTCCAAAAACTAGAGTCTCCTGAAATCTCAACATACATTTTTTCATCCAATCTTCATGATACTTTCAAGTTGATCAGTACACCAATCCCACTTGGATGCTCAATTTCGTTCTCCTACGTTGAAGCATCCGTTTGCAGTAACAGTTTGAATTTTTAGGTTTCACTCTGTTTTCTCCTATATTGACAGATGCAGTTCGAACTCTAAATCAAACACGGTTTGTGCTAGCTTCTTGAAACTTGACACAATACAGTAGTTCTACGTTCTATCTCTAAGGTTTGTTTCCTCTTGATGTAGCCTTAAGCACAGACTGGCGAATAACTCATTCAATGGAAGAAGTTCTTAGGCTGCCAAAAAACTACAGTCTCCTGAAATCACAACATATATTTTTTTTCCGACCTTCCTGATACGTTCAAATAATGAGCAGTAAAATCATCAAACTTGGATGCCCAAGTTTCGTTCTCCTACGTTGAAGCATCCGTTTGCAGTAACAGTTTGAATTTTTAGGTTTCACTGCGTTTTCTTCTATAATGACAGATGCAGTTCGAACTCTAAATCAAACACGGTTTGTGCTAGCTTCTTGAAACTTGACACAATACAGTAGTTCTACGTTCTATCTCTAAGGTTTGTTTCCTCTTGATGTAGCCTAATGCAGGGACTGGCGAATAACACTCATATGGAAAGGGGTTGCCAAACTTCCAAAAACTAGAGTCTCCTGAAATCTCAACATATATTTTTTCATCCAAACTTCATGATACTTTCAAGTAATGATCAGTACACCAATCCGACTTGGATGCCCATGTTTCGTTCTCCTACGTTGAAGCATCCGTTTGCAGTAACAGTTTGAATTTTTAGGTTTCACTCTGTTTTCTCCTATATTGACAGATGCAGTTCGAACTCTAAATCAAACACGGTTTGTGCTAGCTTCTTGAAACTTGACAAAATACAGTAGTTCTACGTTCTATCTCTAAGGTTTGTTTCCTCTTGATGTAGCCTTAAGCACAGACTGGCGAATAACTCATTCAATGAAAGGCGTTGTTAGGCTGCCAAAAAACTACAGTCTCCTGAAATCACAACATATATTTTTTTTCCGACCTTCCTGATACGTTCAAATAATGAGCAGTAAAATCATCAAACTTGGATGCCCAAGTTTCGTTCTCCTACGTTGAAGCATCCATTTGCAGTAACAGTTTGAATTTTTAGGTTTCACTGCGTTTTCTTCTATAATGACAGATGCAGTTCGAACTCTAAATCAAACACGGTTTGTGCTAGCTTCTTGAAACTTGACACAATACAGTAGTTCTACGTTCTATCTCTAAGGTTTGTTTCCTCTTGATGTAGCCTAATGCAGGGACTGGCGAATAACACTCATATTGAAAGGGTTTGCCAAACTTCCAAAAACTAGAGTCTCCTGAAATCTCAACATATATTTTTTCATCCAATCTTCATGATACTTTCAAGTAATGATCAGTACACCAATCCGACTTGGATGCCCATGTTTCGTTCTCCTACGTTGAAGCATCCGTTTGCAGTAACAGTTTGAATTTTTAGGTTTCCCTCTGTTTTCTCCTATATTGACAGATGCAGTTCGAACTCTAAATCAAACACGGTTTGTGCTAGCTTCTTGAAACTTGACACAATACAGTAGTTCTACGTTCTATCTCTAAGGTTTGTTTCCTCTTGATGTAGCCTTAAGCACAGACTGGCGAATAACTCATTCAATGAAAGGCGTTGTTAGGCTGCCAAAAAACTACAGTCTCCTGAAATCACAACATATATTTTTTTCCGACCTTCCTGATACTTTCAAATAATGAGCAGTACACCAATCAAACTTGGATGCCCAAGTTTCTTTCTCCTACGTTGAAGCAACCGTTTGCAGTAACAGTTTGAATTTTTAGGTTTCACTCTGTTTTCTCCTATATTGACAGATGCAGTTCGAACTCTAAATCAAACACGGTTTGTGCTAGCTTCTTGAATCTTGACACAATACAGTAGTTCTACGTTCTATCTCTAAGGTTTGTTTCCTCTTGATGTAGCCTTAAGCACAGACTGGCGAATAACTCATTCAATGAAAGGCGTTGTTAGGCTGCCAGAAAACTACAGTCTTCTGAAATCACAACATATATTTTTTTCCGACCTTCCTGATACTTTCAAATAATGAGCAGTACACCAATCAAACTTGGATGCCCAAGTTTCGTTCTCCTACGTTGAAGCATCCGTTTGCAGTAACAGTTTGAATTTTTAGGTTTCACTCTGTTTTCTCCTATATTGACAGATGCAGTTCGAACTCTAAATCAAACACGGTTTGTGCTAGCTTCTTGAAACTTGACACAATACAGTAGTTCTACGTTCTATCTCTAAGGTTTGTTTCCTCTTGATGTAGCCTAATGCAGGGACTGGCGAATAACACTTATATTGAAAGGGGTTGCCAAACTTCCAAAAACTAGAGTCTCCTAAAATCTCAACATATATTTTTTCATCCAATCTTCATGATACTTTCAAGTAATGATCAGTACACCAATCCCACTTGGATGCCCAAGTTTCGTTCTCCTACGTTGAAGCATCCGTTTGCAGTAACAGTTTGAATTTTTAGGTTTCACTCTGTTTTCTCCTATATTGACAGATGCAGTTCGAACTCTAAATCAAACACGGTTTGTGCTAGCTTCTTGAAACTTGACACAATACAGTAGTTCTACGTTTTATCTCTAAGGTTTGTTTCCTCTTGATGTAGCCTTAAGCACAGACTGGCGAATAACTCATTCAATGAAAGGCGTTGTTAGGCTGCCAGAAAACTACAGTCTCCTGAAATCACAACATATATTTTTTTCCGACCTTCCTGATACTTTCAAATAATGAGCAGTACACCAATTAAACTTGGATGCCCAAGTTTCGTTCTCCTACGTTGAAGCATCCGTTTGCAGTAACAGTTTGAATTTTTAGGTTTCACTCTGTTTTCTCCTATATTGACAGATGCAGTTCGAACTCTAAATCAAACACGGTTTGTGCTAGCTTCTTGAAACTTGACACAATACAGTAGTTCTACGTTTTATCTCTAAGGTTTGTTTCCTCTTGATGTAGCCTTAAGCACAGACTGGCGAATAACTCATTCAATGAAAGGCGTTGTTAGGCTGCCAGAAAACTACAGTCTCCTGAAATCACAACATATATTTTTTTCCGACCTTCCTGATACTTTCAAATAATGAGCAGTACACCAATTAAACTTGGATGCCCAAGTTTCGTTCTCCTACGTTGAAGCATCCGTTTGCAGTAACAGTTTGAATTTTTAGGTTTCACTCTGTTTTCTCCTATATTGACAGATGCAGTTCGAACTCTAAATCAAACACAGTTTGTGCTAGCTTCTTGAAACTAGACACAATACAGTAGTTCTACGTTCTATCTCTAAGGTTTGTTTCCTCTTGATGTAGCCTTAAGCACAGACTGGCGAATAACTCATTCAATGAAAGGCGTTGTTAGGCTGCCAGAAAACTACAGTCTTCTGAAATCACAACATATATTTTTTTCCGACCTTCCTGATACTTTCAAATAATGAGCAGTACACCAATCAAACTTGGATGCCCAAGTTTCGTTCTCCTACGTTGAAGCATCCGTTTGCAGTAACAGTTTGAATTTTTAGGTTTCACTCTGTTTTCTCCTATATTGACAGATGCAGTTCGAACTCTAAATCAAACACGGTTTGTGCTAGCTTCTTGAAACTTGACACAATACAGTAGTTCTACGTTCTATCTCTAAGGTTTGTTTCCTCTTGATGTAGCCTAATGCAGGGACTGGCGAATAACACTTATATTGAAAGGGGTTGCCAAACTTCCAAAAACTAGAGTCTCCTGAAATCTCAACATACATTTTTTCATCCAATCTTCATGATACTTTCAAGTTGATCAGTACACCAATCCCACTTGGATGCTCAATTTCGTTCTCCTACGTTGAAGCATCCGTTTGCAGTAACAGTTTGAATTTTTAGGTTTCACTCTGTTTTCTCCTATATTGACAGATGCAGTTCGAACTCTAAATCAAACACGGTTTGTGCTAGCTTCTTGAAACTTGACACAATACAGTAGTTCTACGTTCTATCTCTAAGGTTTGTTTCCTCTTGATGTAGCCTTAAGCACAGACTGGCGAATAACTCATTCAATGGAAGAAGTTCTTAGGCTGCCAAAAAACTACAGTCTCCTGAAATCACAACATATATTTTTTTTCCGACCTTCCTGATACGTTCAAATAATGAGCAGTAAAATCATCAAACTTGGATGCCCAAGTTTCGTTCTCCTACGTTGAAGCATCCGTTTGCAGTAACAGTTTGAATTTTTAGGTTTCACTGCGTTTTCTTCTATAATGACAGATGCAGTTCGAACTCTAAATCAAACACGGTTTGTGCTAGCTTCTTGAAACTTGACACAATACAGTAGTTCTACGTTCTATCTCTAAGGTTTGTTTCCTCTTGATGTAGCCTAATGCAGGGACTGGCGAATAACACTCATATGGAAAGGGGTTGCCAAACTTCCAAAAACTAGAGTCTCCTGAAATCTCAACATATATTTTTTCATCCAAACTTCATGATACTTTCAAGTAATGATCAGTACACCAATCCGACTTGGATGCCCATGTTTCGTTCTCCTACGTTGAAGCATCCGTTTGCAGTAACAGTTTGAATTTTTAGGTTTCACTCTGTTTTCTCCTATATTGACAGATGCAGTTCGAACTCTAAATCAAACACGGTTTGTGCTAGCTTCTTGAAACTTGACAAAATACAGTAGTTCTACGTTCTATCTCTAAGGTTTGTTTCCTCTTGATGTAGCCTTAAGCACAGACTGGCGAATAACTCATTCAATGAAAGGCGTTGTTAGGCTGCCAAAAAACTACAGTCTCCTGAAATCACAACATATATTTTTTTTCCGACCTTCCTGATACGTTCAAATAATGAGCAGTAAAATCATCAAACTTGGATGCCCAAGTTTCGTTCTCCTACGTTGAAGCATCCATTTGCAGTAACAGTTTGAATTTTTAGGTTTCACTGCGTTTTCTTCTATAATGACAGATGCAGTTCGAACTCTAAATCAAACACGGTTTGTGCTAGCTTCTTGAAACTTGACACAATACAGTAGTTCTACGTTCTATCTCTAAGGTTTGTTTCCTCTTGATGTAGCCTAATGCAGGGACTGGCGAATAACACTCATATTGAAAGGGTTTGCCAAACTTCCAAAAACTAGAGTCTCCTGAAATCTCAACATATATTTTTTCATCCAATCTTCATGATACTTTCAAGTAATGATCAGTACACCAATCCGACTTGGATGCCCATGTTTCGTTCTCCTACGTTGAAGCATCCGTTTGCAGTAACAGTTTGAATTTTTAGGTTTCCCTCTGTTTTCTCCTATATTGACAGATGCAGTTCGAACTCTAAATCAAACACGGTTTGTGCTAGCTTCTTGAAACTTGACACAATACAGTAGTTCTACGTTCTATCTCTAAGGTTTGTTTCCTCTTGATGTAGCCTTAAGCACAGACTGGCGAATAACTCATTCAATGAAAGGCGTTGTTAGGCTGCCAAAAAACTACAGTCTCCTGAAATCACAACATATATTTTTTTCCGACCTTCCTGATACTTTCAAATAATGAGCAGTACACCAATCAAACTTGGATGCCCAAGTTTCTTTCTCCTACGTTGAAGCAACCGTTTGCAGTAACAGTTTGAATTTTTAGGTTTCACTCTGTTTTCTCCTATATTGACAGATGCAGTTCGAACTCTAAATCAAACACGGTTTGTGCTAGCTTCTTGAATCTTGACACAATACAGTAGTTCTACGTTCTATCTCTAAGGTTTGTTTCCTCTTGATGTAGCCTTAAGCACAGACTGGCGAATAACTCATTCAATGAAAGGCGTTGTTAGGCTGCCAGAAAACTACAGTCTTCTGAAATCACAACATATATTTTTTTCCGACCTTCCTGATACTTTCAAATAATGAGCAGTACACCAATCAAACTTGGATGCCCAAGTTTCGTTCTCCTACGTTGAAGCATCCGTTTGCAGTAACAGTTTGAATTTTTAGGTTTCACTCTGTTTTCTCCTATATTGACAGATGCAGTTCGAACTCTAAATCAAACACGGTTTGTGCTAGCTTCTTGAAACTTGACACAATACAGTAGTTCTACGTTCTATCTCTAAGGTTTGTTTCCTCTTGATGTAGCCTAATGCAGGGACTGGCGAATAACACTTATATTGAAAGGGGTTGCCAAACTTCCAAAAACTAGAGTCTCCTAAAATCTCAACATATATTTTTTCATCCAATCTTCATGATACTTTCAAGTAATGATCAGTACACCAATCCCACTTGGATGCCCAAGTTTCGTTCTCCTACGTTGAAGCATCCGTTTGCAGTAACAGTTTGAATTTTTAGGTTTCACTCTGTTTTCTCCTATATTGACAGATGCAGTTCGAACTCTAAATCAAACACGGTTTGTGCTAGCTTCTTGAAACTTGACACAATACAGTAGTTCTACGTTCTATCTCTAAGGTTTGTTTCCTCTTGATGTAGCCTTAAGCACAGACTGGCGAATAACTCATTCAATGGAAGAAGTTGTTAGGCTGCCAAGAAACTACAGTCTCCTGAAATCACAACATATATTTTTTTCCGACCTTCCTGATACGTTCAAATAATGAGCAGTAAACCCTTCAAACTTGGATGCCCAAGTTTCGTTCTCCTACGTTGAAGCATCCGTTTGCAGTAACAGTTTGAATTTTTAGGTTTCACTGTGTTTTCTTCTATAATGACAGATGCAGTTCGAACTCTAAATCAAACACGGTTTGTGCTAGCTTCTTGAAACTTGACACAATACAGTAGTTCTACGTTCTATCTCTAAGGTTTGTTTCCTCTTGATGTAGCCTTATGCAGGGACTGGCGAATAACACTTATATTGAAAGGGGTTGCCAAACTTCCAAAAACTAGAGTCTCCTGAAATCTCAACATATATTTTTTCATCCAATCTTCATGATACTTTCAAGTAATGATCAGTACACCAATCCCACTTGGATGCCAATGTTTCGTTCTCCTACGTTGAAGCATCCGTTTGCAGTAACAGTTTGAATTTTTAGGTTTCACTCTGTTTTCTCCTATATTGACAGATGCAGTTCGAACTCTAAATCAAACACGGTTTGTGCTAGCTTCTTGAAACTTGACACAATACAGTAGTTCTACGTTCTATCTCTAAGGTTTGTTTCCTCTTGATGTAGCCTTAAGCACAGACTGGCGAATAACTCATTCAATGAAAGGCGTTGTTAGGCTACCAAAAAACTACAGTCTCCTGAAATCACAACATATATTTTTTTCCGACCTTCCTGATACTTTCAAATAATGAGCAGTACACCAATCAAACTTGGATGCCCAAGTTTCGTTCTCCTACGTTGAAGCATCCGTTTGCAGTAACAGTTTGAATTTTTAGGTTTCACTCTGTTTTCTCCTATATTGACAGATGCAGTTCGAACTCTAAATCAAACACGGTTTGTGCTAGCTTCTTGAAACTTGACACAATACAGTAGTTCTACGTTCTATCTCTAAGGTTTGTTTCCTCTTGATGTAGCCTAATGCAGGGACTGGCGAATAACACTTATATTGAAAGGGGTTGCCAAACTTCCAAAAACTAGAGTCTCCTAAAATCTCAACATATATTTTTTCATCCAATCTTCATGATACTTTCAAGTAATGATCAGTACACCAATCCCACTTGGATGCCCAAGTTTCGTGCTCCTACGTTGAAGCATCCGTTTGCAGTAACAGTTTGAATTTTTAGGTTTCACTCTGTTTTCTCCTATATTGACAGATGCAGTTCGAACTCTAAATCAAACACGGTTTGTGCTAGCTTCTTGAAACTTGACACAATACAGTAGTTCTACGTTCTATCTCTAAGGTTTGTTTCCTCTTGATGTAGCCTTAACACAGACTGGCGAATAACTCATTCAATGGAAGAAGCTGTTAGGCTGCCAAGAAACTACAGTCTCCTGAAATCACAACATATATTTTTTTCCGACCTTCCTGATACGTTCAAATAATGAGCAGTAAACCCATCAAACTTGGATGCCCAAGTTTCGTTCTCCTACGTTGAAGCATCCGTTTGCAGTAACAGTTTGAATTTTTAGGTTTCACTGCGTTTTCTTCTATAATGACAGATGCAGTTCGAACTCTAAATCAAACACGGTTTGTGCTAGCTTCTTGAAACTTGACACAATACAGTAGTTCTACGTTCTATCTCTAAGGTTTGTTTCCTCTTGATGTAGCCTAATGCAGGGACTGGCGAATAACACTTATATTGAAAGGGGTTGCCAAACTTCCAAAAACTAGAGTCTCCTGAAATCTCAACATATATTTTTTCATCCAATCTTCATGATACTTTCAAGTAATGATCAGTACACCAATCCGACTTGGATGCCCATGTTTCGTTCTCCTACCTTGAAGCATCCGTTTGCAGTAACAGTTTGAATTTTTAGGTTTCACTCTGTTTTCTCCTATATTGACAGATGCAGTTCGAACTCTAAATCAAACACGGTTTGTGCTAGGTTCTTGAAACTTGACACAATACAGTAGTTCTACGTTCTATCTCTAAGGTTTGTTTCCTCTTGATGTAGCCTTAACACAGACTGGCGAATAACTCATTCAATGGAAGAAGTTGTTAGGCTGCCAAGAAACTACAGTCTCCTGAAATCACAACATATATTTTTTTCCGACCTTCCTGATACGTTCAAATAATGAGCAGTAAACCCATCAAACTTGGATGCCCAAGTTTCGTTCTCCTACGTTGAAGCATCCGTTTGCAGTAACAGTTTGAATTTTTAGGTTTCACTGCGTTTTCTTCTATAATGACAGATGCAGTTCGAACTCTAAATCAAACACGGTTTGTGCTAGCTTCTTGAAACTTGACACAATACAGTAGTTCTACGTTCTATCTCTAAGGTTTGTTTCCTCTTGATGTAGCCTAATGCAGGGACTGGCGAATAACACTTATATTGAAAGGGGTTGCCAAACTTCCAAAAACTAGAGTCTCCTGAAATCTCAACATATATTTTTTCATCCAAACTTCATGATACTTTCAAGTAATGATCAGTACACCAATCCGACTTGGATGCCCATGTTTCGTTCTCCTACCTTGAAGCATCCGTTTGCAGTAACAGTTTGAATTTTTAGGTTTCACTCTGTTTTCTCCTATATTGACAGATGCAGTTCGAACTCTAAATCAAACACGGTTTGTGCTAGCTTCTTGAAACTTGACACAATACAGTAGTTCTACGTTCTATCTCTAAGGTTTGTTTCCTCTTGATGTAGCCTTAAGCACAGACTGGCGAATAACTCATTCAATGAAAGGCGTTGTTAGGCTGCCAGAAAACTACAGTCTCCTGAAATCACAACATATATTTTTTTCCGACCTTCCTGATACTTTCAAATAATGAGCAGTACACCAATCAAACTTGGATGCCCAAGTTTCGTTCTCCTACCTTGAAGCATCCGTTTGCAGTAACAGTTTGAATTTTTAGGTTTCACTCTGTTTTCTCATATATTGACAGATGCAGTTCGAACTCTAAATCAAACACGGTTTGTGCTAGCTTCTTGAAACTTGACACAATACAGTAGTTCTACGTTCTATCTCTAAGGTTTGTTTCCTCTTGATGTAGCCTTAAGCACAGACTGGCGAATAACTCATTCAATGAAAGGCGTTGTTAGGCTGCCAGAAAACTACAGTCTTCTGAAATCACAACATATATTTTTTTCCGACCTTCCTGATACTTTCAAATAATGAGCAGTACACCAATCAAACTTGGATGCCCAAGTTTTGTTCTCCTACGTTGAAGCATCCGTTTGCAGTAACAGTTTGAATTTTTAGGTTTCACTCTGTTTTCTCCTATATTGACAGATGCAGTTCGAACTCTAAATCAAACACGGTTTGTGCTAGCTTCTTGAAACTTGACACAATACAGTAGTTCTACGTTCTATCTCTAAGGTTTGTTTCCTCTTGATGTAGCCTAATGCAGGGACTGGCGAATAACACTTATATTGAAAGGGGTTGCCAAACTTCCAAAAACTAGAGTCTCCTGAAATCTCAACATATATTTTTTCATCCAATCTTCATGATACTTTCAAGTAATGATCAGTACACCAATCCGACTTGGATGCCCATGTTTCGTTCTCCTACCTTGAAGCATCCGTTTGCAGTAACAGTTTGAATTTTTAGGTTTCACTCTGTTTTCTCCTATATTGACAGATGCAGTTCGAACTCTAAATCAAACACGGTTTGTGCTAGGTTCTTGAAACTTGACACAATACAGTAGTTCTACGTTCTATCTCTAAGGTTTGTTTCCTCTTGATGTAGCCTTAACACAGACTGGCGAATAACTCATTCAATGGAAGAAGTTGTTAGGCTGCCAAGAAACTACAGTCTCCTGAAATCACAACATATATTTTTTTCCGACCTTCCTGATACGTTCAAATAATGAGCAGTAAACCCATCAAACTTGGATGCCCAAGTTTCGTTCTCCTACGTTGAAGCATCCGTTTGCAGTAACAGTTTGAATTTTTAGGTTTCACTGCGTTTTCTTCTATAATGACAGATGCAGTTCGAACTCTAAATCAAACACGGTTTGTGCTAGCTTCTTGAAACTTGACACAATACAGTAGTTCTACGTTCTATCTCTAAGGTTTGTTTCCTCTTGATGTAGCCTAATGTAGGGACTGGCGAATAACACTTATATTGAAAGGGGTTGCCAAACTTCCAAAAACTAGAGTCTCCTGAAATCTCAACATATATTTTTTCATCCACTCTTCATGATACTTTCAAGTAATGATCAGTACACCAATCCGACTTGGATGCCCATGTTTCGTTCTCCTACCTTGAAGCATCCGTTTGCAGTAACAGTTTGAATTTTTAGGTTTCACTCTGTTTTCTCCTATATTGACAGATGCAGTTCGAACTCTAAATCAAACACGGTTTGTGCTAGCTTCTTGAAACTTGACACAATACAGTAGTTCTACGTTCTATCTCTAAGGTTTGTTTCCTCTTGATGTAGCCTTAAGCACAGACTGGCGAATAACTCATTCAATGAAAGGCGTTGTTAGGCTGCCAAAAAACTACAGTCTCCTGAAATCACAACATATATTTTTTTCCGACCTTCCTGATACTTTCAAATAATGAGCAGTACACCAATCAAACTTGGATGCCCAAGTTTCTTTCTCCTACGTTGAATCATCCGTTTGCAGTAACAGTTTGAATTTTTAGGTTTCACTCTGTTTTCTCCTATATTGACAGATGCAGTTCGAACTCTAAATCAAACACGGTTTGTGCTAGCTTCTTGAAACTTGACACAATACAGTAGTTCTACGTTTTATCTCTAAGGTTTGTTTCCTCTTGATGTAGCCTTAAGCACAGACTGGCGAATAACTCATTCAATGAAAGGCGTTGTTAGGCTGCCAGAAAACTACAGTCTCCTGAAATCACAACATATATTTTTTTCCGACCTTCCTGATACTTTCAAATAATGAGCAGTACACCAATCAAACTTGGATGCCCAAGTTTCGTTCTCCTACCTTGAAGCATCCGTTTGCAGTAACAGTTTGAATTTTTAGGTTTCACTCTGTTTTCTCCTATATTGACAGATGCAGTTCGAACTCTAAATCAAACACGGTTTGTGCTAGCTTCTTGAAACTTGACACAATACAGTAGTTCTACGTTCTATCTCTAAGGTTTGTTTCCTCTTGATGTAGCCTTAAGCACAGACTGGCGAATAACTCATTCAATGAAAGGCGTTGTTAGGCTGCCAGAAAACTACAGTCTTCTGAAATCACAACATATATTTTTTTCCGACCTTCCTGATACTTTCAAATAATGAGCAGTACACCAATCAAACTTGGATGCCCAAGTTTTGTTCTCCTACGTTGAAGCATCCGTTTGCAGTAACAGTTTGAATTTTTAGGTTTCACTCTGTTTTCTCCTATATTGACAGATGCAGTTCGAACTCTAAATCAAACACGGTTTGTGCTAGCTTCTTGAAACTTGACACAATACAGTAGTTCTACGTTCTATCTCTAAGGTTTGTTTCCTCTTGATGTAGCCTAATGCAGGGACTGGCGAATAACACTTATATTGAAAGGGGTTGCCAAACTTCCAAAAACTAGAGTCTCCTGAAATCTCAACATACATTTTTTCATCCAATCTTCATGATACTTTCAAGTTCATCAGTACACCAATCCCACTTGGATGCTCAATTTCGTTCTCCTACGTTGAAGCATCCGTTTGCAGTAACAGTTTGAATTTTTAGGTTTCACTCTGTTTTCTCCTATATTGACAGATGCAGTTCGAACTCTAAATCAAACACGGTTTGTGCTAGCTTCTTGAAACTTGACACAATACAGTAGTTCTACGTTCTATCTCTAAGGTTTGTTTCCTCTTGATGTAGCCTTAAGCACAGACTGGCGAATAACTCATTCAATGAAAGGCGTTGTTAGGCTGCCAAAAAACTACAGTCTCCTGAAATCACAACATATATTTTTTTCCGACCTTCCTGATACTTTCAAATAATGAGCAGTACACCAATCAAACTTGGATGCCCAAGTTTCGTTCTCCTACGTTGAAGCAACCGTTTGCAGTAACAGTTTGAATTTTTAGGTTTCACTCTGTTTTCTCCTATATTGACAGATGCAGTTCGAACTCTAAATCAAACACGGTTTGTGCTAGCTTCTTGAAACTTGACACAATACAGTAGTTCTACGTTCTATCTCTAAGGTTTGTTTCCTCTTGATGTAGCCTAATGCAGGGACTGGCGAATAACACTTATATTGAAACGGGTTGCCAAACTTCCAAAAACTAGAGTCTCCTAAAATCTCAACATATATTTTTTCATCCAATCTTCATGATACTATCAAGTAATGATCAGTACACCAATCACACTTGGATGCCCAAGTTTCGTTCTCCTACGTTGAAGCATCCGTTTGCAGTAACAGTTTGAATTTTTAGGTTTCACTGCGTTTTCTTCTATAATGACAGATGCAGTTCGAACTCTAAATCAAACACGGTTTGTGCTAGCTTCTTGAAACTTGACACAATACAGTAGTTCTACGTTCTATCTCTAAGGTTTGTTTCCTCTTGATGTAGCCTAATGCAGGGAGTGGCGAATAACACTCATATTGAAAGCGGTTGCCAAACTTCCAAAAACTAGAGTCTCCTGAAATCTCAACATATATTTTTTCATCCAATCTTCATGATACTTTCAACTAATGATCAGTACACCAATCCGACTTGGATGCCCATGTTTCGTTCTCCTACGTTGAAGCATCCGTTTGCAGTAACAGTTTGAATTTTTAGGTTTCACTCTGTTTTCTCCTATATTGACAGATGCAGTTCGAACTCTAAATCAAACACGGTTTGTGCTAGCTTCTTTAAACATGACACAATACAGTAGTTCTACGTTCTATCTCTAAGGTTTGTTTTTTCTTGATGTAGCCTTAAGCACAGACTGGCGAATAACTCATTCAATGGAAGAAGTTGTTAGGCTGCCAAAAATCTACAGTCTCCTGAAATCACAACATATATTTTTTTCCGACCTTCCTGATACGTTCAAATAATGAGCAGTAAACCCATCAAACTTGGATGCCCAAGTTTCGTTCTCCTACGTTGAAGCATCCGTTTGCAGTAACTGTTTGAATTTTTAGGTTTCATTCTGTTTTCTCCTATATTGACAGATGCAGTTCGAACTCTAAATCAAACACGGTTCGTGCTAGCTTCTTGAAACTTGACACAATACAATAGTTCTAAGTTCTATCTCTAAGGTTTGTTTCCTCTTGATGTAGCCTAATGCAGGGACTGGCGAATAACACTTATATTGAAAGGGGTTGCCAAACTTCCAAAAACTTGAGTCTCCTAAAATTTCAACATATATTTTTTCATCCAATCTTCATGATACTTTCAAGTAATGATCAGTACACCAATCACACTTGGATGCCCAAGTTTCGTTCTCCTACTTTGAAGCATCCGTTTGCAGTAACAGTTTGAATTTTTAGGTTTCATCTGTTTTCTCCTATATTGACAGATGCAGTTCGAACTCTAAATCAAACACGGTTTGTGCTAGCTTCTTGAAACTTGACACAATACAGTAGTTCTACGTTCTATCTCTAAGGTTTGTTTCCTCTTGATGTAGCCTTAAGCACAGACTGGCGAATAACTCATTCAATGGAAGAAGTTGTTAGGCTGCCAAGAAACTACAGTCTCCTGAAATCACAACATATATTTTTTTCCGACCTTCCTGATACGTTCAAATAATGAGCAGTAAACCCATCAAACTTGGATGCCCACGTTTCGTTCTCCTACGTTGAAGCATCCGTTTGCAGTAACAGTTTGAATTTTTAGGTTTCACTGCGTTTTCTTCTATAATGACAGATGCAGTTCGAACACTAAATCAAACACGGTTTGTGCTAGCTTCTTGAAACTTGACACAATACAGTAGTTCTACGTTCTATCTCTAAGGTTTGTTTCCTCTTGATGTAGCCTTAAGCACAGACTGGCGAATAACTCATTCAATGAAAGGCGTTGTTAGGCTGCCAGAAAACTACAGTCTCCTGAAATCACAACATATATTTTTTTCCGACATTCCTGATACTTTCAAATAATGAGCAGTACACCAATCAAACTAGGATGTCCAAGTTTCGTTCTCCTACGATGAAGCATCCGTTTGCAGTAACAGTTTGAATTTTTAGGTTTCACTCTGTTTTCTCCAATATTGACAGATGCAGTTCGAACTCTAAATCAAACACGGTTTGTGCTAGCTTCTTGAAACTTGACACAATACAGTAGTTCTACGTTCTATCTCTAAGGTTTGTTTCCTCTTGATGTAGCCTTAAGCACAGACTGGCGAATAGCTCATTCAATGAAAGGCGTTGTTAGGCTGCCAGAAAACTACAGTCTCCTGAAATCACAACATATATTTTTTTCCGACCTTCCTGATACTTTCAAATAATGAGCAGTACACCAATCAAACTTGGATGCCCAAGTTTCGTTCTCCTACGTTGAAGCATCCGTTTGCAGTAACAGTTTGAATTTTTAGGTTTCACTCTGTTTTCTCCTATATTGACAGATGCAGTTCGAACTCTAAATCAAACACGGTTTGTGCTAGCTTCTTGAAACTTGACACAATACAGTAGTTCTACGTTCTATCTCTAAGGTTTGTTTCCTCTTGATGTAGCCTTAACACAGACTGGCGAATAACTCATTCAATTGAAGAAGTTGTTAGGCTGCCAAGAAACTACAGTCTCCTGAAATCACAACATATATTTTTTTCCGACCTTCCTGATACGTTCAAATAATGAGCAGTAAACCCATCAAACTTGGATGCCCAAGTTTCGTTCTCCTACGTTGAAGCATCCGTTTGCAGTAACAGTTTGAATTTTTAGGTTTCACTGCGTTTTCTTCTATAATGACAGATGCAGTTCGAACTCTAAATCAAACACGGTTTGTGCTAGCTTCTTGAAACTTGACACAATACAGTAGTTCTACGTTCTATCTCTAAGGTTTGTTTC
The DNA here is from genome assembly GCF_048772815.1 of Callospermophilus lateralis. NCBI lineage: Eukaryota > Metazoa > Chordata > Mammalia > Rodentia > Sciuridae > Callospermophilus > Callospermophilus lateralis. Next base: position 71,729 of record NW_027515468.1, read on the forward strand.
CTCTTGATGTAGCCTAATGCAGGGACTGGCGAATAACACTCATATTGAAAGGGTTTGCCAAACTTCCAAAAACTAGAGTCTCCTGAAATCTCAACATATATTTTTTCATCCAATCTTCATGATACTTTCAAGTAATGATCAGTACACCAATCCGACTTGGATGCCCATGTTTCGTTCTCCTACGTTGAAGCATCCGTTTGCAGTAACAGTTTGAATTTTTAGGTTTCCCTCTGTTTTCTCCTATATTGACAGATGCAGTTCGAACTCTAAATCAAACACGGTTTGTGCTAGCTTCTTGAAACTTGACACAATACAGTAGTTCTACGTTCTATCTCTAAGGTTTGTTTCCTCTTGATGTAGCCTTAAGCACAGACTGGCGAATAACTCATTCAATGAAAGGCGTTGTTAGGCTGCCAAAAAACTACAGTCTCCTGAAATCACAACATATATTTTTTTCCGACCTTCCTGATACTTTCAAATAATGAGCAGTACACCAATCAAACTTGGATGCCCAAGTTTCTTTCTCCTACGTTGAAGCAACCGTTTGCAGTAACAGTTTGAATTTTTAGGTTTCACTCTGTTTTCTCCTATATTGACAGATGCAGTTCGAACTCTAAATCAAACACGGTTTGTGCTAGCTTCTTGAATCTTGACACAATACAGTAGTTCTACGTTCTATCTCTAAGGTTTGTTTCCTCTTGATGTAGCCTTAAGCACAGACTGGCGAATAACTCATTCAATGAAAGGCGTTGTTAGGCTGCCAGAAAACTACAGTCTCCTGAAATCACAACATATATTTTTTTCCGACCTTCCTGATACTTTCAAATAATGAGCAGTACACCAATCAAACTTGGATGCCCAAGTTTCGTTCTCCTACGTTGAAGCATCCGTTTGCAGTAACAGTTTGAATTTTTAGGTTTCACTCTGTTTTCTCCTATATTGACAGATGCAGTTCGAACTCTAAATCAAACACGGTTTGTGCTAGGTTCTTGAAACTTGACACAATACAGTAGTTCTACGTTCTATCTCTAAGGTTTGTTTCCTCTTGATGTAGCCTTAACACAGACTGGCGAATAACTCATTCAATGGAAGAAGTTGTTAGGCTGCCAAGAAACTACAGTCTCCTGAAATCACAACATATATTTTTTTCCGACCTTCCTGATACGTTCAAATAATGAGCAGTAAACCCATCAAACTTGGATGCCCAAGTTTCGTTCTCCTACGTTGAAGCATCCGTTTGCAGTAACAGTTTGAATTTTTAGGTTTCACTGCGTTTTCTTCTATAATGACAGATGCAGTTCGAACTCTAAATCAAACACGGTTTGTGCTAGCTTCTTGAAACTTGACACAATACAGTAGTTCTACGTTCTATCTCTAAGGTTTGTTTCCTCTTGATGTAGCCTAATGCAGGGACTGGCGAATAACACTCATATTGAAAGGGTTTGCCAAACTTCCAAAAACTAGAGTCTCCTGAAATCTCAACATATATTTTTTCATCCAATCTTCATGATACTTTCAAGTAATGATCAGTACACCAATCCGACTTGGATGCCCATGTTTCGTTCTCCTACGTTGAAGCATCCGTTTGCAGTAACAGTTTGAATTTTTAGGTTTCCCTCTGTTGTCTCCTATATTGACAGATGCAGTTCGAACTCTAAATCAAACACGGTTTGTGCTAGCTTCTTGAAACTTGACACAATACAGTAGTTCTACGTTCTATCTCTAAGGTTTGTTTCCTCTTGATGTAGCCTTAAGCACAGACTGGCGAATAACTCATTCAATGAAAAGCGTTGTTAGGCTGCCAAAAAACTACAGTCTCCTGAAATCACAACATATATTTTTTTCCGACCTTCCTGATACGTTCAAATAATGAGCAGTAAACCCATCAAACTTGGATGCCCAAGTTTCGTTCTCCTACGTTGAAGCATCCGTTTGCAGTAACAGTTTGAATTTTTAGGTTTCACTGCGTTTTCTTCTATAATGACAGATGCAGTTCGAACTCTAAATCAAACACGGTTTGTGCTAGCTTCTTGAAACTTGACACAATACAGTAGTTCTACGTTCTATCTCTAAGGTTTGTTTCCTCTTGATGTAGCCTAATGCAGGGACTGGCGAATAACACTTATATTGAAAGGGGTTGCCAAACTTCCAAAAACTAGAGTCTCCTGAAATCTCAACATATATTTTTTCATCCAATCTTCATGATACTTTCAAGTAATGATCAGTACACCAATCCGACTTGGATGCCCATGTTTCGTTCTCCTACCTTGAAGCATCCGTTTGCAGTAACAGTTTGAATTTTTAGGTTTCACTCTGTTTTCTCCTATATTGACAGATGCAGTTCGAACTCTAAATCAAACACGGTTTGTGCTAGGTTCTTGAAACTTGACACAATACAGTAGTTCTACGTTCTATCTCTAAGGTTTGTTTCCTCTTGATGTAGCCTTAACACAGACTGGCGAATAACTCATTCAATGGAAGAAGTTGTTAGGCTGCCAAGAAACTACAGTCTCCTGAAATCACAACATATATTTTTTTCCGACCTTCCTGATACGTTCAAATAATGAGCAGTAAACCCATCAAACTTGGATGCCCAAGTTTCGTTCTCCTACGTTGAAGCATCCGTTTGCAGTAACAGTTTGAATTTTTAGGTTTCACTGCGTTTTCTTCTATAATGACAGATGCAGTTCGAACTCTAAATCAAACACGGTTTGTGCTAGCTTCTTGAAACTTGACACAATACAGTAGTTCTACGTTCTATCTCTAAGGTTTGTTTCCTCTTGATGTAGCCTAATGCAGGGACTGGCGAATAACACTCATATTGAAAGGGTTTGCCAAACTTCCAAAAACTAGAGTCTCCTGAAATCTCAACATATATTTTTTCATCCAATCTTCATGATACTTTCAAGTAATGATCAGTACACCAATCCGACTTGGATGCCCATGTTTCGTTCTCCTACGTTGAAGCATCCGTTTGCAGTAACAGTTTGAATTTTTAGGTTTCACTCTGTTTTCTCCTATATTGACAGATGCAGTTCGAACTCTAAATCAAACACGGTTTGTGCTAGCTTCTTGAAACTTCACACAATACAGTAGTTCTACGTTCTATCTCTAAGGTTTGTTTCCTCTTGATGTAGCCTTAAGCACAGACTGGCGAATAACTCATTCAATGAAAGGCGTTGTTAGGCTGCCAAAAAACTACAGTCTCCTGAAATCACAACATATATTTTTTTCCGACCTTCCTGATACTTTCAAATAATGAGCAGTACACCAATCAAACTTGGATGCCCAAGTTTCTTTCTCCTACGTTGAAGCAACCGTTTGCAGTAACAGTTTGAATTTTTAGGTTTCACTCTGTTTTCTCCTATATTGACAGATGCAGTTCGAACTCTAAATCAAACACGGTTTGTGCTAGCTTCTTGAATCTTGACACAATACAGTAGTTCTACGTTCTATCTCTAAGGTTTGTTTCCTCTTGATGTAGCCTTAAGCACAGACTGGCGAATAACTCATTCAATGAAAGGCGTTGTTAGGCTGCCAGAAAACTACAGTCTCCTGAAATCACAACATATATTTTTTTCCGACCTTCCTGATACTTTCAAATAATGAGCAGTACACCAATCAAACTTGGATGCCCAAGTTTCGTTCTCCTACGTTGAAGCATCCGTTTGCAGTAACAGTTTGAATTTTTAGGTTTCACTCTGTTTTCTCCTATATTGACAGATGCAGTTCGAACTCTAAATCAAACACGGTTTGTGCTAGCTTCTTGAAACTTGACACAATACAGTAGTTCTACGTTCTATCTCTAAGGTTTGTTTCCTCTTGATGTAGCCTAATGCAGGGACTGGCGAATAACACTTATATTGAAAGGGGTTGCCAAACTTCCAAAAACTAGAGTCTCCTAAAATCTCAACATATATTTTTTCATCCAATCTTCATGATACTTTCAAGTAATGATCAGTACACCAATCCCACTTGGATGCCCAAGTTTCGTTCTCCTACGTTGAAGCATCCGTTTGCAGTAACAGTTTGAATTTTTAGGTTTCACTCTGTTTTCTCCTATATTGACAGATGCAGTTCGAACTCTAAATCAAACACGGTTTGTGCTAGCTTCTTGAAACTTGACACAATACAGTAGTTCTACGTTCTATCTCTAAGGTTTGTTTCCTCTTGATGTAGCCTTAAGCACAGACTGGCGAATAACTCATTCAATGGAAGAAGTTGTTAGGCTGCCAAGAAACTACAGTCTCCTGAAATCACAACATATATTTTTTTCCGACCTTCCTGATACGTTCAAATAATGAGCAGTAAACCCTTCAACCTTGGATGCCCAAGTTTCGTTCTCCTACGTTGAAGCATCCGTTTGCAGTAACAGTTTGAATTTTTAGGTTTCACTGTGTTTTCTTCTATAATGACAGATGCAGTTCGAACTCTAAAATCAAACACGGTTTGTGCTAGCTTCTTGAAACTTGACACAATACAGTAGTTCTACGTTCTATCTCTAAGGTTTGTTTCCTCTTGATGTAGCCTTAACACAGACTGGCGAATAACTCATTCAATGGAAGAAGTTGTTAGGCTGCCAAGAAACTACAGTCTCCTGAAATCACAACATATTTTTTTCCGACCTTCCTGATACGTTCAAATAATGAGCAGTAAACCCATCAAACTTGGATGCCCAAGTTTCGTTCTCCTACGTTGAAGCATCCGTTTGCAGTAACAGTTTGAATTTTTAGGTTTCACTGCGTTTTCTTCTATAATGACAGATGCAGTTCGAACTCTAAATCAAACACGGTTTGTGCTAGCTTCTTGAAACTTGACACAATACAGTAGTTCTACGTTCTATCTCTAAGGTTTGTTTCCTCTTGATGTAGCCTAATGCAGGGACTGGCGAATAACACTTATATTGAAAGGGGTTGCCAAACTTCCAAAAACTAGAGTCTCCTGAAATCTCAACATATATTTTTTCATCCAATCTTCATGATACTTTCAAGTAATGATCAGTACACCAATCCGACTTGGATGCCCATGTTTCGTTCTCCTACCTTGAAGCATCCGTTTGCAGTAACAGTTTGAATTTTTAGGTTTCACTCTGTTTTCTCCTATATTGACAGATGCAGTTCGAACTCTAAATCAAACACGGTTTGTGCTAGGTTCTTGAAACTTGACACAATACAGTAGTTCTACTTTCTATCTCTAAGGTTTGTTTCCTCTTGATGTAGCCTTAACACAGACTGGCGAATAACTCATTCAATGGAAGAAGTTGTTAGGCTGCCAAGAAACTACAGTCTCCTGAAATCACAACATATATTTTTTTCCGACCTTCCTGATACGTTCAAATAATGAGCAGTAAACCCATCAAACTTGGATGCCCAAGTTTCGTTCTCCTACGTTGAAGCATCCGTTTGCAGTAACAGTTTGAATTTTTAGGTTTCACTGCGTTTTCTTCTATAATGACAGATGCAGTTCGAACTCTAAATCAAACACGGTTTGTGCTAGCTTCTTGAAACTTGACACAATACAGTAGTTCTACGTTCTATCTCTAAGGTTTGTTTCCTCTTGATGTAGCCTAATGCAGGGACTGGCGAATAACACTCATATTGAAAGGGTTTGCCAAACTTCCAAAAACTAGAGTCTCCTGAAATCTCAACATATATTTTTTCATCCAATCTTCATGATACTTTCAAGTAATGATCAGTACACCAATCCGACTTGGATGCCCATGTTTCGTTCTCCTACGTTGAAGCATCCGTTTGCAGTAACAGTTTGAATTTTTAGGTTTCCCTCTGTTTTCTCCTATATTGACAGATGCAGTTCGAACTCTAAATCAAACACGGTTTGTGCTAGCTTCTTGAAACTTGACACAATACAGTAGTTCTACGTTCTATCTCTAAGGTTTGTTTCCTCTTGATGTAGCCTTAAGCACAGACTGGCGAATAACTCATTCAATGAAAGGCGTTGTTAGGCTGCCAAAAAACTACAGTCTCCTGAAATCACAACATATATTTTTTTCCGACCTTCCTGATACTTTCAAATAATGAGCAGTACACCAATCAAACTTGGATGCCCAAGTTTCTTTCTCCTACGTTGAAGCAACCGTTTGCAGTAACAGTTTGAATTTTTAGGTTTCACTCTGTTTTCTCCTATATTGACAGATGCAGTTCGAACTCTAAATCAAACACGGTTTGTGCTAGCTTCTGAAACTTGACACAATACAGTAGTTCTACGTTCTATCTCTAAGGTTTGTTTCCTCTTGATGTAGCCTTAACACAGACTGGCGAATAACTCATTCAATGGAAGAAGTTGTTAGGCTGCCAAGAAACTACAGTCTCCTGAAATCACAACATATATTTTTTCCGACCTTCCTGATACGTTTCATAATGAGCAGTAAACCCATCAAACTTGGATGCCCAAGTTTCGTTCTCCTACGTTGAAGCATCCGTTTGCAGTAACAGTTTGAATTTTTAGGTTTCACTGCGTTTTCTTCTATAA
>NW_027515469.1:0-78190 GCF_048772815.1 Callospermophilus lateralis
GATCAGTACCCAAATCCCACTTGCCTCACCAAATTTTGTTCTTCTAGGATGAAGCATTCGTCTACAGTTGCAGTTTTTATATTTCGTTCCCCTCTTTTCTCTCCTATATAGATAGATTAATTTGGAACTCTAAATACAGTATGGTTTGTAGTAGCTCTTTGAAACTTGACAAAATCAAGGAGTTCTCAGTTTTGTCTCTCTGCTTTGTTTCCTCTTCAAGTAGCCCTAGGAACAGACTGAGGAAAAGCACTTTCATTGAGATGGGTTGCCAAGCTTCTAAGAAATATCGAGTTTCCGAAATACCAGCAAATATTTTTTCACCCAAACTTGATGATACTTGGTAGTAATGATCAGCACACAAATCCCACTTGGCTCTCCAAATTTTGTTCTTCTAGGAAGAAGCATTCGTCTACAGTAGCAGTTTTTATATTTAGGTTTATCTCTGTTCTCTCCTATATAGATAGATGAATTTGGAACTCTAAATCCAACATGGTTTGTAGTAGCTCTTTGAAACTTGACAAAATAAAGGAGTTCTCAGTTTTGTCTCTATGGTTTGTTTCCTTTTCAAGTAGCCCTAGGCACAGACTGTGGAAAAGCACTTTCTTTGAGATGGGTTGCCAAGCTTCTAAGAAATAACGAGTTTCCAAATACCAGCAAATATTTTTTCACCCAACCTTGATGATACTTGGTGGTAATGATCAGTACACAAATCCCACTTGGCTCACCAAATTTTGTTCTTCTCGGTTGAAGTGTACTTTTTCAGTAGCAGTTTTTATGTTTAGGTTTCACACTGTTCTCTGCTATATAGATAGATGAATTTGGAACTCTAAATCCAACATGGTTTGTAGTAGCTCTTTGAAACTTGACAAAATAAAGGAGTTCTCAGTTTTGTCTCTATGGTTTGGTTCCTCTTCAAGTAGCCCTACGCACAGACTGTGGAATAGCACTTTCACTGAGAGGGTTTGCCAAGCTTCTAAGACATTATGAGTTTCCGAAATACCAGCAAATATTTTTTCACCCAATCTTGATGATACTTGGTGATAATGATCAGTACCCAAGTCCCACTTGGCTCAACAAATTTTGTTCTTCTAGGATGAAGCATTCTTCTACAGTAGCAGTTTTTATGTTTAGGTTTCCCTCTGTTCTCTCCTATATAGATAGATGAATTTGGAACTCGAAATCCAGCATGGTTTGTAGTAGCTCTTTGAAACTTGACAAAATAAAGAACTTCTCTGTTTTGTCTCAATGGTTTGTTTCCTTTTCAAGTAGCCCTAGGAACAGACTGTGGAAAAGCACTTTCATTGAGATGGGTTGCCAAGCTTCTAAGAAATATCGAGTTTCCGAAATACCAGCATATATTTTTTAACCCAAACTTGATGATACTTGGTGGTAATGATCAGTACACAAATACCACTTGGCTCACCAAATTTTGTTCTTCTAGGTTGAAGCTTTCGTCTACAATAGCATTTTTTATATTTAGGTTTCCCTCTGTTCTCTCCTATATAGATAGATGAATTTGCAACTCTAAATTCAACATGGTTTGTAGTAGCTCTTTTAAACTTGACAAAATAAAGGAGTTCTCAGTTTTGTCTCTATGGTTTGTTTCCTCTTAAAGTAGCTCTATTCACAGACTGTGGAAAGCACTTTCATTGAGAGGGGTTGCCAAGCGTCTAAGAAATAACGAGTTTCCGAAATACCAGCAAATATTTTTTCACCCAATCTTGATAATACTTGGTGGTAATGATCAGTACACAATTCCCACTTGGCTCACCAAATTTTGTTCTTCTAGGTTGAAGCGTTCGTCTACAGTAGCAGTTTTTATATTTAGCTTTCACTCTGTTCTCTCCTATATAAATAGATGAATTTGGAACTCTAAATCCAACATGGTTTGTAGTAGCTTTTTGAAACTTGACAAAATAAAGGAGTTCTCAGATTTTTCTCAATGGTTTGTTTCCTGTTCAAGTAGCCCTAGGCACAGACTGTGGAAAAGCACTTTAATTGAGATTGGTTGCCAATCTTCTAAGAAATAACGAGTTCCGAAATACCAGCAAATATTTTTTCACCCAATCGTGATGATACTTGGTGGTAATGATCAGTACACAAATCCCACTTGGCTCACGAAATTTTGTTCTTCTAGTTTGAAGCTTTCGTCTACAGTAGCAGTTTTTATATTTAGGTTTCCCTCTTTCTCTCCTATATAGATAGATGAATTTGGAACTCTAAATTCAACATGGTTTGTAGTAGCTCTTTGAAACTTGACAAAATAAAGGAGTTCTCAGTTTTGTCTCTATGGTTTGTTTACTTTTCAAGTAGCCCTAGTCACAGACGGTGGAAAGCACTTTCATTGAGATGGGTTGTCAAGTTTATAAGAAATAACAAGTTTCCGAAAAACCAGCAAATATTTTTTAACCCAATCTTGATGATACTTGGTGGTAATGATCAGTACACAAATCATACTTGGCTCACCAAATTTTGTTCTTCTAGGTTGAAACGTTCGTCTACAGTAGCAGTTTGTATATTTAGGTTACCCTCTGTTCTCTCCTATATAGATAGATGAATTTGGAACTCTAAAATCCAACATGGTTTGTAGTAGCTCTTTGAAACTTGACAAAATAAAGGAGTTCTCAGTTTTGTCTCTATGGTTTGTTTCCTCTTCAAGTAGCCCAAGGCACAGACTGTGGAAAAGCACTTTCATTGAGAGGGGTTGCCAAGCTTCTAAGAAATTACGAGTTTCCGAAATACCAGCAAATATTTTTTCACCCAATCTAGATGATACATGTTGGTAATGATCAGTACACAAATCCCACTTGGCTCACCAAATTTTGTTCTTCTAGGTTGAAGCGTTCTTCTACAGTAGCAGTTTTTATATTTAGGTTTCCCTCTGTTCTCTCCTATATAGATAGATGAATTTGCATCTCTAAATTCAACATGGTTTGTAGTAGCTCTTTTAAACTTGACAATATAAAGGAGTTCTCAGTTTTGTCTCTATGGTTTGTTTCCCCTTAAAGTAGCCCTAGGCACAGACTGTGGAAAGCACTTTCATTGAGTGGCGTTGCAAAGCTTCTAAGAAATAACGAGTTTCCGAAATACCAGCAAATATTTTTTCACCCAATCTTGATAATACTTGGTGGTAGTAATCAGTACACAAGTCCAACTTGGCTCACCAAATTTAGTTCTTCTGGGTTGAAGCGTTCGTCCACAGTAGTAGTTTTTAATTTTAGGTTTCACTCTGTTCTCTCCTATATAGATAGATGAATTTGGAACTCTAAATACAACATGGTTTGTAGTAGCTCTTTGAAACTTGACAAAATAAAGGAGTTCTCAGATTTGTCTCTATGGTTTGATTCCTGTTCAAGTAGTCCTAGGCACAGACTGTGGAAAAGAACTTTCATTGAGTGGGGTTGCCAAGCTTCTAAGAAATAATGAGTTTCCGAAATACCAGCAAATATTTTTTCACCCAATCTTGATGATACTTGGTGGTAATGATCAGTACACAAATCCCACTTGTCTCACGAAATTTTGTTCTTCTAGGTTGAAGCGTTCTTCTACAGTAGCAGTTTATATATTTAGGTTTCCCTCTGTTCTCTCCTATATAGATAGATGAATTTGGAACTCTAAATCCAACATGGTTTGTAGTAGCTCTTTGAAACTTGACAAAATAAAGGAGTTCTCAGTTTTGTCTTTATGTTTTGTTTCCTCTTCAAGTAGCCCTAGGCACAGACTGTGGAAAAGCACTTTCACTGAGAGGGTTTGCCAAGCTTCTAAGAAATTACGAGTTTCTGAAATACCAGCAAATATTTTTTCACCCAATCTTGATGATACTTGGTGGTAATGATCAGTAGGCAAGTCCCACATGGCTCACCAAATTTTGTTCTTCTAGGATGAAGCATTCGTCTACAGTAGCAGTTTTTGCATTTAGGTTCCCCTCTCTTCTCTCCTATATAGATAGATGAATTTGGAACTCTAAATCCTGCATGGTTTGTAGTAGCTCTTTGAAACTTGACAAAATAAAGAACTTCTCTGTTTTGTCTCTATGGTTTGTTTCCTTTTCAAGTAGCCTTAGGAACAGACTGTGGAAAAGCACTTTCATTGAGATGGGTTGCCAAGTTTCTAAGAAATATCGAGTTTCCGAAATACCAGCAAATATTTTTTCACCCAAACTTGATGATACTTCGTGGTAATGATCAGTACAAAAATCCCACTTGGCTCACCAAATTTTGTTCTTCCAGGTTGAAGCGTTCGCTACAGTAGCAGTTTTTATATTTAGGTTTCCCTCTGTTCTTTCCTGTATAGATAGATGAATTTGGAACTGTAAATCCATTATGGAATTTAGTAGCTCTTTGAAACTTGACAAAATAAAGGCGTTCTCAGTTTTGTCTCTATGGATTGTTTCCTCTTCTATTAGCCCTAGGCACACACTGTGGAAAAGCAATTTCATTGAGAGGGGTTGCCAAGCTTCTAAGAAATAACGAGTTTCCGAAATACCAGCAAATATTTTTTCACCCAATCTTGATGATATTTGGTGGTAATGATCAGTACACAGATCCCACTTGGTCACCAAATTTTATTCTTCTAGGTTGAAGCGTTTGTCTACAGTAGCCGTTTTTATATTTAGGTTTCCCTCTGTTCTCTCATATATAGATAGATGATTTTGGAACTCTAAATCCAACATGGATAGTAGTAGCTCTTTGAAACTTGAAAAAATAAAGGAGTTCTCAGTTTTCTCTCTATGGTTTGTTTCCTCTTCAAGTAGCCCTAGGCACAGAATGTGGAAAAGCACTTTCATTGAGAGTGGTTGCCAAGCTTCTAAGAAATTACAAGTTTCCGAAACACCAGCAAATATTTTTTCACCCAATCTTGATGATACTTGGTGGTAATGATCAGTACACAAATCCCACTTGGCTCACCAAATTTTGTTCTTCTAGGTTGAAACGTTCGTCTACAATAGCAGTTTTTATATTTAGGTTTCCCTTTGTTCTCTCCTGTATAGGTAGATGAATTTGGAACTCTAAATTCCAACATGGTTTGTAGTAGCTCTTTGAATCTTGACAAAATAAAGGAGTTCTCAGTTTTGTCTCTATGGTTTGTTCCCTCTTCAAGTAGCCCTAGGCACAGACTGTGGAAAAGCACTTTCATTGAGAGGGGTTGCCTCGCTTCTAAGAAATAACGAGTTTCCGAAATACCAGCAAATATTTTTTCACCCAATCTTGATGATACTTGGTGGTAATGATCAGTACACAAATCCCACTTGGCTCACCAAATTTTGTTCTTCTAAGTTGAAGCGTTCGTCTACAGTAGCAGTTTTTATATTTAGGTTTCTCTCTGTTCTCTCCTATACAGATAGATGAATTTGGAATTCTAATTCCAACATGGATTGTAGTAGCTCTTTGAAACTTGACAAAATAAAGGAGTCCTCAGTTTTGTCTCTATGGTTGTTTCGTCTTCAAGTAGCCCAAGGCACAGACTGTGGAAGCACTTTCATTGAGATGGGTTGCCAAGCTTCTAAGAAATAACGAGTTTCCGAAATACCAGCAAATATTTTTTCACCCAGTCTTGATGATACTTTGTGGTAATGATCAGTACACAAATCCCACTTGGCTCACCAAATTTTGTTCTTCTAGGTTGAAGCGTTCGTCTGCAGTAGCAGTTTTTATATTTAGGTTTCCCTCTCTTCTCTTCTATATAGATAGATGAATTTGGAACTCTAAAACCAACATGGTTTGTAGTAGCTCTTTGAAACTTGACAAAATAAAGGAGTTCTCAGTTTTGTCTCTATGGTTTCTGTCCTCTAGAGTAGCCATAGTCACAGACTGAGGAAAAGCATTTTCATTGAGAGGGGTTGCCAAGCTTCTAAGAAATTACGAGTTTCCGAAATACCAGCAAATATTTTTTCACCCAATCTTGATGATACTTTGTGGTAATGATCAGTACACAAATCCCACTTGGCTCAACAAATTTTGTTCTTCTATTTTGAAGCGTTCGTCTACAGTAGCAGTTTTTATATTTAGGTTTCCCTCTGTTCTCTGCTGTATAGATAGTTGAATTTGGAACTCTAAATCCAACATGGTTTGTACTAGCTCTTTGAAAATTGAAAAATAAAAGTGTTCTCAGTTTTGTCTCTATGGATTGTTTCCTCTTCTCTTAGCCCTAGGCACACACTGTGGAAAAGCACTTTCATTGAGAGGGGTTGCCAAGCTTCTAAGAAATAACGAGTTTCCGAAATACCAGCAAATATTTTTTCACCCAATCTTGATGATATTTGGTGGTAATGATCAGTACACAGATCCCACTTGGTCACCAAATTTTATTCTTCTAGGTTGAAGCGATTGTCTACAGTAGCCGTTTTTATATTTAGGTTTCCCTCTGTTCTCTCATATATAGGTAGATGAATTAGGAACTCTAAATCCAACAGGGTTTAAGTAGCTCTTTGAAACTTGACAAAATAAAGGAGTTCTCAGTTTTCTCTCTATGGTTTGTTTCCTCTTCCAGTAGCCCTAGGCACAGAATGTGGAAAAGCACTTTCATTTAGAGGGGTTGCCAAGCTTCTAAGAAATAACGAGTTCCGAAATACCAGCAAATATTTTCTCACCCAATCTTGATGATACTTGGTGGTCATGATCAGTACACAAATCCCACTTGGCTCACCAAATTTTGTTCTTCTAGGTTGAAGCGTTCGTCTACAGTAGCAGTTTTTATATTTAGGTTTCACTCTGTTCTCTCATATATAGATAGATGAATTTGGAACACTAAATCCAACATGGTTTGTAGTAGCTCTTTGGAACTTGACAAAATAAAGGTTTTCTCAATTTTGTCTATATGGTTTGTTTCCTCCTTCAAGTAGCCCTAGGCACAGACTGTGGAAAAGCACTTTCACTGAGCGTGGTTGCCAATTTCTAAGAAATTACAAGTTTCCGAAACACCAGCAAATATTTTTTCACCCAATCTTGATGATACTAGGTGGTAATGATCAGTACACAAATCCCACTTGGCTCACCAAATTTTGTTCTTCTAGGTTGAAGCGTTCGTTTACAGTAGCAGTTTTTATATTTAGGTTTCTCTCTGTTCTCTCCTATGTAGATAGATGAATTTGGAACTCTAAATCCAACATGGATAGTAGTAGCTCTTTGAAACTTGAAAAAATAAAGGAGTTCTCAGTTTTCTATCTATGGTTTGATTCCTCTTCAAGTAGCCCTAGGCACAGAATGTGGAAAAGCACTTTCATTGAGAGTGGTTGCCAAGCTTCTAAGAAATTACAAGTTTCCGAAACACCAGCAAATATTTTTTCACCCAATCTTGATGATACTTGGTGGTAATGATCAGTACACAAATCCCACTTGGCTCACCAAATTTTGTTCTTCTAGGTTGAAGCGTTCGTCTACAGTAGCAGTTTTTATATTTAGGTTTCCCTCTGTTCTCCCCTATATAGATAGATGAATTTGGAAATCTAAATCCAACATGGTTTGTACTAGCTCTTTGAAACTTGACAAAATAAAGGAGTTCTCAGTTTTGTCTGTATGGTTTGTTTGCTCTTCAAGTAGCCCTAGTCACAGACTGTGGAAAAGCACTTTATTGAGAGGGTTGCCAAGCTTTTAAGAAATTACTATTTTCTGAAATACCAGCAAATATTTTTTCACCCAATCTTGATGATACTTGTTGCTAATGATCAGTACACAAATCCCACTTGACTCACCAAATTTTGTTCTTCTAGGTTGAAGCGTTCGTCTACAGTATCAGTTTTTATATCTAGGTTTCCCTCTGTTCTCTCCTATATAGATAGATGAATTTGGAACTCTAAATCCAACATGGTTTGTAGTAGCTCTTTGAAACTTGACAAAATAAAGGAGTTCTCAATTTTGTCTCTATGGTTTGTTTCCTCTTCAAGTAGCCCTAGGCACAGACTGTGGAAAAGCACTTTCATTGAGAGGGGTTGCCAACCTTCTAAGATATTACGAGTTTCCAAAATACCAGCAAATATTTTTTTCACCCAATCTTGATGATACTTGGTGGTAATGATCAGTACAGAAATCCCACTTTGCTCACAAAATTTTGTTCTTCTAGGTTGAAGCATTCGTCTACCGTAGCAGTTTTTATATTTAGGTTTCACTCTGTTCTCTCCTATATAGATAGATGAATTTGGAACTCTAAATCCAACATGGTTTTTAGTAGCTCTTTGAAACTTGACAAAATAAAGGAGTTCTCAGTTTTGTCTCTATGGGTTGTTTCCTCTTCAAGTAGCCCTAGGCACAGACTGTGGAAAAGCAATTTCATTGAGAGGGGTTGCCAAGCTTCTAAGAAATAATGAGTTTCCGAAATACCAGCAAATATTTTTTCACCCAATCTTGATGATACTTGTTGCTGATGATCAGTACACAAATCCCACTTGGCTCACCAAATTCTGTTCTTCTAGGTTGAAGCGTTCGTCTACAGTAGCAGTTTTTATATTTAGTTTTCCCTCTGTTCTCTCCTATATAGATAGATGAATTTGGAACTCTAAATCCAACATGGTTTGTAGTAGCTCTTTGAAACTTGACAAAATAAAGTAGTTCTCAGTTTTGTCTCTATGGTTTGTTTACTCTTCAAGTAGCCCTAGGCACAGACTGTGGAAAGCACTTTCATTGAGATGGATTGCCAAGCTTCTAAGAAATAACGAGTTTCCAAAATACCAGCAAATATTTTTTCACCCAATCTTGATGATACTTGGTGGTAATGATCAGTACACAAGTCCCACTAGGCTCACCAAATTTTGTTCTTCTAGGTTGAAGCGTTCGTCTACAGTAGCTGTTTTTATATTTAGGTTTCTCTCTGTTCTCTCCCATATAGATAGATGTATTTGGAACTCTAAATCCAACATGGATTGTAGTAGCTCTTTGAAACTTGAAAAAATAAAGGAGTTCTCAGTTTTGTCTCTATGGTTTGTTTCCTCTTCAAGTAGCACTAGGCACAGACTGTGGAAAAGCACTTTCATTGAGAGGGGTTGCCAAGCTTCTAAGAAATAACGAGTTTCCGAAATACCAGCAAAAATTTTTTCAACCAATCTTGGTGATACTTGGTGGTAATGATCAGTATACAGATCCCACTTGGCTCACCAAATTTTGTTCTTCTAGGTTGAAGCGTTCGTCTACAGTACAGTTTTTATATTTAGGTTTCACTCTGTTCTCTCATATATAGGTAGATGAATTAGGAACTCTAAATCCAACAGGGTTTAAGTAGCTCTTTGAAACTTGACAAAATAAAGGAGTTCTCAGTTTTCTCTCTATGGTTTGTTTCCTCTTCCAGTAGCCCTAGGCACAGAATGTGGAAAAGCACTTTCATTTAGAGGGGTTGCCAAGCTTCTAAGAAATAACGAGTTCCGAAATACCAGCAAATATTTTCTCACCCAATCTTGATGATACTTGGTGGTCATAATCAGTACACAAATCCCACTTGGCTCACCAAATTTTGTTCTTCTAGGTTGAAGCGTTCGTCTACAGTAGCAGTTTTTATATTTAGGTTTCACTCTGTTCTCTCATATATAGATAGATGAATTTGGAACACTAAATCCAACATGGTTTGTAGTAGCTCTTTGGAACTTGACAAAATAAAGGTTTTCTCAATTTTGTCTATATGGTTTGTTTCCTCTTCAAGTAGCCCTAGGCACAGACTGTGGAAAAGCACTTTCACTGAGCGTGGTTGCCAATTTCTAAGAAATTACAAGTTTCCGAAACACCAGCAAATATTTTTTCACCCAATCTTGATGATACTAGGTGGTAATGATCAGTACACAAATCCCACTTGGCTCACCAAATTTTGTTCTTCTAGGTTGAAGCGTTCGTTTACAGTAGCAGTTTTTATATTTAGGTTTCTCTCTGTTCTCTCCTATGTAGATAGATGAATTTGGAACTCTAAATCCAACATGGATAGTAGTAGCTCTTTGAAACTTGAAAAAATAAAGGAGTTCTCAGTTTTCTATCTATGGTTTGATTCCTCTTCAAGTAGCCCTAGGCACAGAATGTGGAAAAGCACTTTCATTGAGAGTGGTTGCCAAGCTTCTAAGAAATTACAAGTTTCCGAAACACCAGCAAATATTTTTTCACCCAATCTTGATGATACTTGGTGGTAATGATCAGTACACAAATCCCACTTGGCCCCACCAAATTTTGTTCTTCTAGGTTGAAGCGTTCGTCTACAGTAGCAGTTTTTATATTTAGGTTTCCCTCTGTTCTCCCCTATATAGATAGATGAATTTGGAAATCTAAATCCAACATGGTTTGTACTAGCTCTTTGAAACTTGACAAAATAAAGGAGTTCTCAGTTTTGTCTGTATGGTTTGTTTCCTCTTCAAGTAGCCCTAGTCACAGACTGTGGAAAAGCACTTTATTGAGAGGGTTGCCAAGCTTTTAAGAAATTACTATTTTCTGAAATACCAGCAAATATTTTTTCACCCAATCTTGATGATACTTGTTGCTAATGATCAGTACACAAATCCCACTTGACTCACCAAATTTTGTTCTTCTAGGTTGAAGCGTTCGTCTACAGTATCAGTTTTTATATCTAGGTTTCCCTCTGTTCTCTCCTATATAGATAGATGAATTTGGAACTCTAAATCCAACATGGTTTGTAGTAGCTTTTTGAAACTTGACAAAATAAAGGAGTTCTCAATTTTGTCTCTATGGTTTGTTTCCTCTTCAAGTAGCCCTAGGCACAGACTGTGGAAAAGCACTTTCATTGAGAGGGGTTGCCAACCTTCTAAGATATTACGAGTTTCCAAAATACCAGCAAATATTTTTTTCACCCAATCTTGATGATACTTGGTGGTAATGATCAGTACAGAAATCCCACTTTGCTCACAAAATTTTGTTCTTCTAGGGTTGAAGCATTCGTCTACCGTAGCAGTTTTTATATTTAGGTTTCACTCTGTTCTCTCTCCTATATAGATAGATGAATTTGGAACTCTAAATCCAACATGGTTTTTAGTAGCTCTTTGAAACTTGACAAAATAAAGGAGTTCTCAGTTTTGTCTCTATGGTTTGTTTCCTCTTCAAGTAGCCCTAGGCACAGACTGTGGAAAAGCAATTTCATTGAGAGGGGTTGCCAAGCTTCTAAGAAATAATGAGTTTCCGAAATACCAGCAAATATTTTTTCACCCAATCTTGATGATACTTGTTGCTGATGATCAGTACACAAATCCCACTTGGCTCACCAAATTCTGTTCTTCTAGGTTGAAGCGTTCGTCTACAGTAGCAGTTTTTATATTTAGTTTTCCCTCTGTTCTCTCTATATAGATAGATGAATTTGGAACTCTAAATCCAACATGGTTTGTAGTAGCTCTTTGAAACTTGACAAAATAAAGTAGTTCTCAGTTTTGTCTCTATAGTTTGTTTACTCTTCAAGTAGCCTAGGCACAGACTGTGGAAAGCACTTTCATTGAGATGGATTGCCAAGCTTCTAAGAAATAACGAGTTTCCAAAATACCAGCAAATATTTTTTTCTCCCAATCTTGATGATACTTGGTGGTAATGATCAGTACACAAGTCCCACTAGGCTCACCAAATTTTGTTCTTCTAGGTTGAAGCGTTCGTCTACAGTAGCTGTTTTATATTTAGGTTTCTCTCTGTTCTCTCCCATATAGATAGATGTATTTGGAACTCTAAATCCAACATGGATTGTAGTAGCTCTTTGAAACTTGAAAAAATAAAGGAGTTCTCAGTTTTGTCTCTATGGTTTGTTTCCTCTTCAAGTAGCACTAGGCACAGACTGTGGAAAAGCACTTTCATTGAGGGGGTTGCCAAGCTTCTAAGAAATAACGAGTTTCCGAAATACCAGCAAAAATTTTTTCAACCAATCTTGATGATACTTGGTGGTAATGATCAGTATACAGATCCCACTTGGCTCACCAAATTTTGTTCTTCTAGGTTGAAGCGTTCGTCTACAGTAGCAGTTTTTATATTTAGGTTTCACTCTGTTCTCTCATATATAGGTAGATGAATTAGGAACTCTAAATCCAACAGGGTTTAAGTAGCTCTTTGAAACTTGACAAAATAAAGGAGTTCTCAGTTTTCTCTCTATGGTTTGTTTCCTCTTCCAGTAGCCCTAGGCACAGAATGTGGAAAAGCACTTTCATTTAGAGGGGTTGCCAAGCTTCTAAGAAATAACGAGTTCCGAAATACCAGCAAATATTTTCTCACCCAATCTTGATGATACTTGGTGGTCATGATCAGAACACAAATCCCACTTGGCTCACCAAATTTGTTCTTCTAGGTTGAAGCGTTCGTCTACAGTAGCAGTTTTTATATTAGGTTTCACTCTGTTCTCTCATATATAGATAGATGAATTTGGAACACTAAATCCAACATGGTTTGTAGTAGCTCTTTGGAACTTGACAAAATAAAGGTTTTCTCATTTTGCTATATGGTTTGTTTCCTCTTCAAGTAGCCCTAGGCACAGACTGTGGAAAAGCACTTTCACTGAGCGTGGTTGCCAATTTCTAAGAAATTACAAGTTTCCGAAACACCAGCAAATATTTTTTCACCCAATCTTGATGATACTAGGTGGTAATGATCAGTACACAAATCCCACTTGGCTCACCAAATTTTGTTCTTCTAGGTTGAAGCGTTCGTTTACAGTAGCAGTTTTTATATTTAGGTTTCTCTCTGTTCTCTCCTATGTAGATAGATGAATTTGGAACTCTAAATCCAACATGGATAGTAGTAGCTCTTTGAAACTTGAAAAAATAAAGGAGTTCTCAGTTTTCTATCTATGGTTTGATTCCTCTTCAAGTAGCCCTAGGCACAGAATGTGGAAAAGCACTTTCATTGAGAGTGGTTGCCAAGCTTCTAAGAAATTACAAGTTTCCGAAACACCAGCAAATATTTTTTCACCCAATCTTGATGATACTTGGTGGTAATGATCAGTACACAAATCCCACTTGGCTCACCAAATTTTGTTCTTCTAGGTTGAAACGTTCGTCTACAATAGCAGTTTTTATATTTAGTTTCCCTTTGTACTCTCCTGTATAGGTAGATTAATTTGGAACTCTAAATCCAACATGGTTTGTAGTAGCTCTTTGAATTTTGACAAAATAAAGGAGTTCTCAGTTTTGTCTCTATGGTTTGTTCCCTCTTCACGTAGCCCTAGGCACAGACTGTGGAAAAGCACTTTCATTGAGAGGGGTTGCCTAGCTTCTAAGAAATAACGAGTTTCCGAAATACCAGCAAATATTTTTTCACCCAATCTTGATGATACTTGGTGGTAATGATCAGTACACAAATCCCACTTGGCTCACCAAATTTTGTTCTTCTAAGTTGAAGCGTTCGTCTACAGTAGCAGTTTTTATATTTAGGTTTCTCTCTGTTCTCTCCTATATAGATAGATGAATTTGGAATTCTAATTCCAACATGGATTGTAGTAGCTCTTTGAAACTTGACAAAATAAAGGAGTTCTCAGTTTTGTCTCTATGGTTTGTTTCGTCTTCAAGTAGCCCTAGGCACAGACTGTGGAAGCACTTTCATTGAGATGGGTTGCCAAGCTTCTAAGAAATAACGAGTTTCCGAAATACCAGCAAATATTTTTTCACCCAGTCTTGATGATACTTTGTGGTAATGATCAGTACACAAATCCCACTTGGCTCACCAAATTTTGTTCTTCTACGTTGAAGCGTTCGTCTACAGTAGCAGTTTTTATATTTAGGTTTCCCTCTCTTCTCTCCTATATAGATATATGAATTTGGAACTCTAAATCCAACATGGTGTGTAGTAGCTCTTTGAAACTTGACAAAATAAAGGAGTTTCAGTTTTGCCTCAATGGTTTGTTTCCTCCTCGAGTAGCCCTAGGCACAGACTGTGGAAAAGCACTTTCATTGAGAGTGGTCGCCAAGCTTCTAAGAAATTACAAGTTTCCGAAATACCAGCAAATATTTTTTCACCCAATCTTGATGATACTTTGTGGTAATGATCAGTACACCAATCCCACTTG
Organism: Callospermophilus lateralis; assembly: GCF_048772815.1. NCBI lineage: Eukaryota > Metazoa > Chordata > Mammalia > Rodentia > Sciuridae > Callospermophilus > Callospermophilus lateralis. Next base: position 13,951 of record NW_027515469.1, read on the forward strand.
GCTCACCAAATTTTGTTCTTCTAGGTTGAAGCCGTTCGTCTACAGTAGCAGTTTTTATATTTAGATTTCCCTCTGTTCTCTCCTGTATAGATAGATGAATTTGGAACTCTAAATCCAACATGGTTTGTACTAGCTCTTTGAAACTTGAAAAATAAAAGCGTTCTCAGTTTTGTCTCTATGGATTGTTTCCTCTTCTCTTAGCCCTAGGCACAGACTGTGGAAAATCACTTTCATTGAGAGGGGTTGCCAAGCTTCTAAGAAATAACGAGTTTCCGAAATACCAGCAAATATTTTTCACCCAAACTTGATGATACTTGTTGCTAATGATCAGTACACAAATCCCACTTTGGCTCACCAAATTTTGTTCTTCTAGTTTGAAGCTTTCGTCTACAGTAGCAGTTTTTATATTTAGGTTTCCCTCTGTTCTCTCCTATATAGATAGATGAATTTGGAACTCTAAATCCAACATGGTTTGTAGTAGCTCTTTAAACTTCACAAAATGAAGGAATTCTGAGTTTTATCTCTGTGGTTTGTTTCCTCTTCTAGTAGCCCTAGGCACAGACTGTGGAAAACCACTTTCATTGAGAGGGGTTGCCACGCTTCTAAGAAATACCGAGTTTCCGAAATACCCGCAAATATTTTTTCACCCAATCTCGATATACTTGGTGGTAATGATCAGTACACAAATCCCACTTGGCTCACCAAATTTTGTTCTTCTACGTTGAAGCGTTCGACTACAGTAGCAGTTTTTATATTTAGGTTTCTCTCTGTTCTCTCCTATATAGATATATGAATTTGGAACTCTAAATCCAACATGGTTTGTAGTAGCTCTTTGAAACTTGACAAAATAAAGGAGTTCTCAGTTTTGCCTCAATGGTTTGTTTCCTCCTCGAGTAGCCCTAGGCACAGACTGTGGAAAAGCACTTTCATTGAGAGTGGTCGCCAAGCTTCTAAGAAATTACAAGTTTCCGAAATACCAGCAAATATTTTTTCACCCAATCTTGATGATACTTGGTGGTAATGATCAGTACACAAATCCCACTTGGCTCACCAAATTTTCTTCTTCTAGTTTGAAGCTTTCTTCTACAGTAGCAGTTTTTTATATTTAGGTTTTCCTCTGTTCTCTCCTATATAGATAGATGAATTTGAACTTTAAATCCAACATGGTTTGTAGTAGCTCTTTGAAACTTCACAAAATAAAGGAGTTCTGAGTTTTGTCTCTGTGGTTTCTTTCCTCTTCAAGTAGCCCTAGGCACAGACTTTGGAAAACCACTTTCATTGAGAGGGGTTGCCACGCTTCTAAGAAATAACGAGTTTCCGAAATACCAGCTAATATTTTTTCACCCAATCTTGATGATACTTGTTGCTAATGATCAGTGCACAAATCCCACTTGGCTCACCAAATTTTGTTCTTCTAGCTTGAAGCATTCGTCCTACAGTAGCAGTTTTTATATTTAGGTTTCTCTCTGTTCTCTCCTATATAGATAGATGAATTTGGAACTCTAAATCCAACATGGTTTGCAGTAGCTCTTCGAAAGTTGACAAAATAAAGGAGTTCTCAGTTTTGTTTCTATGGTTTGTTTTCCTCTTCAATAAGCCCTAGGCACAGACTGTGGAAAAGCACTCTCATTGAGAGGGGTTGCCAAGCTTTTAAGAAATAACGAGTTTCCGAAATACCAGCAAATATTTTTTCACCCAATCTTGATGATAATTGTTGCTAATGATCAGTACACAAATCCCACTTGGCTCACCAAATTTTGTTCTTCTAGGTTGAAGCGTTCGTCTACAGTAGCAGTTTTTATATTTAGGTTTCTCTCTGTTCTCTCCTATATAGATAGAAGAATTTGGAACTCTAATTCCAACATGGATTGTAGTAGCTCTTTGAAACTTGGACAACTAAAGGAGTTCTCAGTTTGGTCCCTATGGTTTGTTTCGTCTTCAAGTAGCCCAAGGCACAGACTGTGGAAGCACTTTCATTGAGATGGGTTGCAAAGCTTCTAAGAAATAACGGAGTTTCAAAATACCAGCAAATATTTGTTCACCCAGTCTTGATGATACTTTGTGGTAATGATCAGTACACCAATCCCACTTGGCTCACCAAATTTTGTTCTTCTAGGTTGAAGCGTTAGTCTACAGTAGCAGTTTTATATTTAGATTTCCCCTCTGTTCTCTCCCTGTATATATAGATGAATTTGGAACTCTAAATCCAACATGGTTTGTACTAGCTCGTTGAAACTTGAAAAAACAAAAATGAGTTTTGTCTCTATGGATTGTTTCCTCTTCTCTTAGCCCTAGGCACAGACTGTGGAAAATCACTTTCATTGAGAGGGGTTGCCAAGCTTCTAAGAAATAACGAGTTTCCGAAATACCAGCAAATATTTTTTCACCCAATCTTGATGATACATGTTGCTAATGATCAGTACACAAATCCCACTTGGCTCACCATATTGTTTTCTTCTAGTTTGAAGCTTTCGTCTACAGTAGCAATTTTTATATTTAGGTTTCCCTCTCTTCTCTCCTATATAGATATATGAATTTGGAACTCTAAATCCAACATGGTTTGTAGTAGCTCTTTGAAACTTGACAAAATAAAGGAGTTCTCAGTTTTGCCTCAATGGTTTGTTTCCTCCTCGAGTAGCCCTAGGCACAGACTTTGGAAAAGCACTTTCATTGAGAGTGGTCGCCAAGCTTCTAAGAAATTACAAGTTTCCGAAATACCAGCAAATATTTTTTCACCCAATCTTGATGATACTTTGTGGTAATGATCACTACACCAATCCCACTTGGCTCACCAAATTTTGTTCTTCTAGGTTGAAGCGTTCGTCTACAGTAGCAGTTTTTATATTTAGATTTCCCTCTGTTCTCTCCTGTATAGATAGATGAATTTGGAACTCTAAATCCAACATGGTTTGTACTAGCTCTTTGAAACTTGAAAAAAAAAAGCGTTCTCAGTTTTGTCTCTATGGATTGTTTCCTCTTCTCTTAGCCCTAGGCACAGACTGTGGAAAATCACTTTCATTGAGAGGGGTTGCCAAGCTTCTAAGAAATAACGAGTTTCCGAAATACCAGCAAATATTTTTTCACCCAAACTTGATGATACTTGTTGCTAATGATCAGTACACAAATCCCACTTGGCTCACCAAATTTTGTTCTTCTAGTTTGAAGCTTTCGTCTACAGTAGCAGTTTTTATTTTTAGGTTTCCCTCTGTTCTCTCCTATATAGATAGATGAATTTGGAACTCTAAATCCAACATGGTTTGTAGTAGCTCTTTAAACTTCACAAAATGAAGGAATTCTGAGTTTTATCTCTGTGGTTTGTTTCCTCTTCAAGTAGCCCTAGGCACAGACTGTGGAAAACCACTTTCATTGAGAGGGGTTGCCACGCTTCTAAGAAATAACGAGTTTCCGAAATACCCGCAAATATTTTTTCACCCAATCTCGATGATACTTGGTGGTAATGATCAGTACACAAATCCCACTTGGCTCACCAAATTTTGTTTTTCTACGTTGAAGCGTTCGACTACAGTAGCAGTTTTTATATTTAGGTTTCCCTCTGTTCTCTAATTTATAGATAGATGAATTTGGAACTCTAAATCCAACATGGTTTGTAGTAGCTCTTTGAAACTTGACAAAATAAAGGAGTTCTCAGTTTTGTCTCAATGGTTTGTTTCCTCCTCAAGTAGCCCTAGGCGCAGACTGTGGAAAAGCACTTTCATTGAGAGTGGTTGCCAAGCTTCTAAGAAATTACAAGTTTCCGAAATACCTGCAAATATTTTTTCACCCAATCTTGATGATACTTGGTGGTAATGATCAGTACACAAATCCCACTTCGCTCACCAAATTTTGTTCTTCTAGTTTGAAGCTTTCGTCTACAGTAGCAGTTTTTATATTTAGGTTTCCCTCTGTTCTCTCCTATATAGATAGATGAATTTGGAACTTTAAATCCAACATGGTTTGAGGTAGCTCTTTGAAACTTCACAAAATAAAGGAGTTCTGAGTTTTGTCTCTGTGGTTTCTTTCCTCTTCAAGTAGCCCTAGGCACAGACTGTGGAAAACCACTTTCATTGAGAGGGGTTGCCACGCTTCTAAGAAATAACGAGTTTCCGAAATACCAGCTAATATTTTTTCACCCAATCTTGATGATACTTGTTACTAATGATCAGTACACAAATCCCACTTGGCTCACCAAATTTTGTTCTTCTAGGTTGAAGCGTTCGTCTACAGTAGCAGTTTTTATATTTAGGTTTCTCTCTGTTCTCTCCTATATAGATAGATGAATTTGGAACTCTAAATCCAACATGGTTTGTAGTAGCTCTTCGAAACTTGACAAAATAAAGGAGTTCTCCGTTTTGTTTCTATGGTTTGTTTCCTCTTCAATAAGCCCTAGGCACAGACTGTGGAAAAGCACTCTCATTGAGAGGGTTGCCAAGCTTTTAAGAAATAACGAGTTTCCGAAATACCCGCAAATATTTTTTCACCCAATCTTGATGATAATTGTTGCTAATGATCAGTACACAAATCCCACTTGGCTCACCAAATTTTGTTCTTCTAGGTTGAAGCGTTCCTCTACAGTAGCAGGTTTTTATATTTAGGTTTCTCTCTGTTCTCTCCTATATAGATAGAAGAATTTGGAACTCTAAATCCAACATGGATTGTAGTAGCTCTTTGAAACTTGACAACATAAAGGAGTTCTCAGTTTGGTCCCTATGATTTGTTTCGTCTTCAAGTAGCCCAAGGCACAGACTGTGGAAGCACTTTCATTGTGATGGGTTGCAAAGCTTCTAAGAAATAACGAGTTTCCAAAATACCAGCAAATATTTTTTCACCCAGTCTTGATGATACTTTGTGGTAATGATCAGTACACCAATCCCACTTGGCTCACCAAATTTTGTTCTTCTAGGTGAAGCGTTCGTCTACAGTAGCAGTTTTTATATTTAGATTTCCCTCTGTTCTCTCCTGTATAGATAGATGAATTTGGAACTCTAAAATCCAACATGGTTTGTACTAGCTCGTTGAAACTTGAAAAATAAAAGCGTTCTCAGTTTTGTCTCTATGGATTGTTTCCTCTTCTCTTAGCCCTAGGCACAGACTGTGGAAAATCACTTTCATTGAGAGGGGTTGCCAAGCTTCAAAGAAATAACGAGTTTCCGAAACACCAGCAAATATTTTTTCACCCAATCTTGATGATACATGTTGCTAATGATCAGTACACAAATCCCACTTGGCTCACCATATTTTTTTCTTCTAGTTTGAAGCTTTCGTCTACAGTAGCAATTTTTATATTTAGGTTTCCCTCTGTTCTCTCCTATATAGATAGATGAATTTGGAACTCTAAATCCAACATGGTTTGTAGTAGCTCTTTGAAACTTGACAAAATAAAGGAGTTCTCAGTTTTGTCTCTATGGTTTGTTTCCTCTTCAAGTAGCCCTAGGCACAGACTGTGGAAAAGCACTTTCATTGAGAGGAGTTGCCAAGCTTCTAAGAAATAACGAGTTTCCGAAATACCAGCAAGTATATTTTCACCCAATCTTGATGATACTTGGTGGTAATGATGAGTACACAAATCCCACTTGGCTCACCAAATTTTGTTCTTCTAGGTTGAAGCGTTCGTCTACAATACCAGTTTTTATATTTAGGTTTCACTCTGATCTCTTATATATAGATAGATGAATTTGGAACTCTAAATCCAACATGGTTTGTAATAGCTCTTTGATACTTGACAAAATAAAAGAGTTCTCAGTTTTGTCTCTATGCTTTGTTTCCTCTTCAAATAGCCCTAGTCACAGACGGAGGAAAAGCACTTTCATTGAGAGGGGTTGCCAAGCTTCTAAGAAATAACGAGTTTCCGAAATACCAGCAAATATTTTTTCACCCAATCTTGATGATACTTGTTGCTAATGATCAGAACACAAATCCCACTTGACTCACCAAATTTTGTTCTTCTCGGTTGAAGTGTTCGTCTAGAGTAGCAGTTTTTATATTTAGGTTTCTCTCTGTTCTCTCCTATATAGATAGATGAATTTGGAACTCTAAATCCAATATGGATTGTAGTAGCTCTTTGAAACTTGACAAAATAAAGGAGTTCTCAGTTTTGTTTCTATGGTTTGTTTCCTCTTCATTAAGCCCTAGGCACAGACTGTGGAAAAGCACTTTCATTGAGAGGGGTTGCCAAGCTTCTAAGAAATTATGAATTTCTGAAATACCAGCAAATATTTTTTCACCCAATCTTGATGATACTTGGTGGTAATGATCAGTACACAAATCCCACATTGTTCACCAAATTTTGTTCTTCTAGGTTGAAGCATTCGTCTACACTAGCATTTTTTATATTTAGGTTTCCCTCTGTTCTCTCCTATTTAGATAGATGAATTTGGAACTCTAAATCCAACATGGTTTTTAGTAGCTCTTTGAAACTTGAGAAAATAAAGGAGTTCTCAGTTTTGTCTCTATGGTTTGTTTCCACTTCAAGTAGCCCTAGGCACAGACTGTGGTAAAGCACTTTCATTGAGAGGGGTTGCCAAGCTTCTAAGAAATTACGAGTTTCCGAAATACCATCAAATATTTTTTCACCCAATCTTGATGATACTTGGTGGTAATGATCAGTACACAAATCCCACTTGGCTCACCAAATTTTGTTCTTCTAGGTTGAAGCGTTCGTCTACAGTAGCAGTTTTTATATTTAGGTTTCCCTCTGTTCTCCCCTATATAGATAGATGAATTTGGAAATCTAAATCCAACATGGTTTGTACTAGCTCTTTGAAACTTGACAAAATAAAGGAGTTCTCAGTTTTGTCTGTATGGTTTGTTTCCTCTTCAAGTAGCCCTAGTCACAGACTGTGGAAAAGCACTGTATTGAGAGGGTTGCCAACTTTTAAGAAATTACTATTTTCTGAAATACCAGCAAATATTTTTTCACCCAATCTTGATGATACTTGTTGGTAATGATCAGTACAAAAATCCCACTTGACTCACCAAATTTTGTTCTTCTAGGTTGAAGCGTTCGTCTACAGTATCAGTTTTTATATCTAGGTTTCCCTCTGTTCTCTCCTATATAGATAGATGAATTTGGAACTCTAAATCCAACATGGTTTGTAGTAGCTCTTTGAAACTTGACAAAATAAAGGAGTTCTCAGTTTTGTCTCTATGGTTTGTTTCGTCTTCAAGTAGCCCTAGGCACAGACTGTGGAAGCACTTTCATTGAGATGGGTTGCCAAGCTTCTAAGAAATAACGAGTTTCCGAAATACCAGCAAATATTTTTTCACCCAGTCTTGATGATACTTTGTGGTAATGATCAGTACACAAATCACACTTGGCTCACCAAATTTTGTTCTTCTACGTTGAAGCGTTCGTCTACAGTAGCAGTTTTTATATTTAGGTTTCCCTCTCTTCTCTCCTATATAGATATATGAATTTGGAACTCTAAATCCAACATGGTGTGTAGTAGCTCTTTGAAACTTGACAAAATAAAGGAGTTCTCAGTTTTGCCTCAATGGTTTGTTTCCTCCTCGAGTAGCCCTAGGCACAGACTGTGGAAAAGCACTTTCATTGAGAGTGGTCGCCAAGCTTCTAAGAAATTACAAGTTTCCGAAATACCAGCAAATATTTTTTCACCCAATCTTGATGATACTTTGTGGTAATGATCAGTACACCAATCCCACTTGGCTCACCAAATTTTGTTCTTCTAGGTTGAAGCGTTCGTCTACAGTAGCAGTTTTTATATTTAGATTTCCCTCTGTTCTCTCCTGTATAGATAGATGAATTTGGAACTCTAAATCCAACATGGTTTGTACTAGCTCTTTGAAACTTGAAAAATAAAAGCGTTCTCAGTTTTGTCTCTATGGATTGTTTCCTCTTCTCTTAGCCCTAGGCACAGACTGTGGAAAATCACTTTCATTGAGAGGGGTTGCCAAGCTTCTAAGAAATAACGAGTTTCCGAAATACCAGCAAATATTTTTCACCCAAACTTGATGATACTTGTTGCTAATGATCAGTACACAAATCCCACTTGGCTCACCAAATTTTGTGCTTCTAGTTTGAAGCTTTCGTCTACAGTAGCAGTTTTTATATTTAGGTTTCCCTCTGTTCTCTCCTATATAGATAGATGAATTTGGAACTCTAAATCCAACATGGTTTGTAGTAGCTCTTTAAACTTCACAAAATGAAGGAATTCTGAGTTTTATCTCTGTGGTTTGTTTCCTCTTCTAGTAGCCCTAGGCACAGACTGTGGAAAACCACTTTCATTGAGAGGGGTTGCCACGCTTCTAAGAAATACCGAGTTTCCGAAATACCCGCAAATATTTTTTCACCCAATCTCGATGATACTTGGTGGTAATGATCAGTACACAAATCCCACTTGGCTCACCAAATTTTGTTCTTCTACGTTGAAGCGTTCGACTACAGTAGCAGTTTTTATATTTAGGTTTCTCTCTGTTCTCTCCTATATAGATATATGAATTTGGAACTCTAAATCCAACATGGTTTGTAGTAGCTCTTTGAAACTTGACAAAATAAAGGAGTTCTCAGTTTTGCCTCAATGGTTTGTTTCCTCCTCGAGTAGCCCTAGGCACAGACTGTGGAAAAGCACTTTCATTGAGAGTGGTCGCCAAGCTTCTAAGAAATTACAAGTTTCCGAAATACCAGCAAATATTTTTTCACCCAATCTTGATGATACTTGGTGGTAATGATCAGTACACAAATCCCACTTGGCTCACCAAATTTTCTTCTTCTAGTTTGAAGCTTTCTTCTACAGTAGCAGTTTTTATATTTAGGTTTTCCTCTGTTCTCTCCTATATAGATAGATGAATTTGGAACTTTAAATCCAACATGGTTTGTAGTAGCTCTTTGAAACTTCACAAAATAAAGGAGTTCTGAGTTTTGTCTCTGTGGTTTCTTTCCTCTTCAAGTAGCCCTAGGCACAGACTTTGGAAAACCACTTTCATTGAGAGGGGTTGCCACGCTTCTAAGAAATAACGAGTTTCCGAAATACCAGCTAATATTTTTTCACCCAATCTTGATGATACTTGTTGCTAATGATCAGTGCACAAATCCCACTTGGCTCACCAAATTTTGTTCTTCTAGCTTGAAGCATTCGTCTACAGTAGCAGTTTTTATATTTAGGTTTCTCTCTGTTCTCTCCTATATAGATAGATGAATTTGGAACTCTAAATCCAACATGGTTTGTAGTAGCTCTTCGAAAGTTGACAAAATAAAGGAGTTCTCAGTTTTGTTTCTATGGTTTGTTTCCTCTTCAATAAGCCCTAGGCACAGACTGTGGAAAAGCACTCTCATTGAGAGGGGTTGCCAAGCTTTTAAGAAATAACGAGTTTCCGAAATACCAGCAAATATTTTTTCACCCAATCTTGATGATAATTGTTGCTAATGATCAGTACACAAATCCCACTTGGCTCACCAAATTTTGTTCTTCTAGGTTGAAGCGTTCGTCTACAGTAGCAGTTTTTATATTTAGGTTTCTCTCTGTTCTCTCCTATATAGATAGAAGAATTTGGAACTCTAATTCCAACATGGATTGTAGTAGCTCTTTGAAACTTGACAACATAAAGGAGTTCTCAGTTTGGTCCCTATGGTTTGTTTCGTCTTCAAGTAGCCCAAGGCACAGACTGTGGAAGCACTTTCATTGAGATGGGTTGCAAAGCTTCTAAGAAATAACGAGTTTCCAAAATACCAGCAAATATTTGTTCACCCAGTCTTGATGATACTTTGTGGTAATGATCAGTACACCAATCCCACTTGGCTCACCAAATTTTGTTCTTCTAGGTTGAAGCGTTAGTCTACAGTAGCAGTTTTTATATTTAGATTTCCCTCTGTTCTCTCCTGTATATATAGATGAATTTGGAACTCTAAATCCAACATGGTTTGTACTAGCTCGTTGAAACTTGAAAAACAAAAGCGTTCTCAGTTTTGTCTCTATGGATTGTTTCCTCTTCTCTTAGCCCTAGGCACAGACTGTGGAAAATCACTTTCATTGAGAGGGGTTGCCAAGCTTCTAAGAAATAACGAGTTTCCGAAATACCAGCAAATATTTTTTCACCCAATCTTGATGATACATGTTGCTAATGATCAGTACACAAATCCCACTTGGCTCACCATATTGTTTTCTTCTAGTTGGAAGCTTTCGTCTACAGTAGCAATTTTTATATTTAGGTTTCCCTCTCTTCTCTCCTATATAGATATATGAATTTGGAACTCTAAATCCAACATGGTTTGTAGTAGCTCTTTGAAACTTGACAAAATAAAGGAGTTCTCAGTTTTGCCTCAATGGTTTGTTTCCTCCTCGAGTAGCCCTAGGCACAGACTGTGGAAAAGCACTTTCATTGAGAGTGGTCGCCAAGCTTCTAAGAAATTACAAGTTTCCGAAATACCAGCAAATATTTTTTCACCCAATCTTGATGATACTTTGTGGTAATGATCACTACACCAATCCCACTTGGCTCACCAAATTTTGTTCTTCTAGGTTGAAGCGTTCGTCTACAGTAGCAGTTTTTATATTTAGATTTCCCTCTGTTCTCTCCTGTATAGATAGATGAATTTGGAACTCTAAATCCAACATGGTTTGTACTAGCTCTTTGAAACTTGAAAAAAAAAAGCGTTCTCAGTTTTGTCTCTATGGATTGTTTCCTCTTCTCTTAGCCCTAGGCACAGACTGTGGAAAATCACTTTCATTGAGAGGGGTTGCCAAGCTTCTAAGAAATAACGAGTTTCCGAAATACCAGCAAATATTTTTTCACCCAAACTTGATGATACTTGTTGCTAATGATCAGTACACAAATCCCACTTGGCTCACCAAATTTTGTTCTTCTAGTTTGAAGCTTTCGTCTACAGTAGCAGTTTTTATTTTTAGGTTTTCCTCTGTTCTCTCCTATATAGATAGATGAATTTGGAACTCTAAATCCAACATGGTTTGTAGTAGCTCTTTAAACTTCACAAAATGAAGGAATTCTGAGTTTTATCTCTGTGGTTTGTTTCCTCTTCAAGTAGCCCTAGGCACAGACTGTTAAAAACCACTTTCATTGAGAGGGGTTGCCACGCTTCTAAGAAATAACGAGTTTCCGAAATACCCGCAAATATTTTTTCACCCAATCTCGATGATACTTGGTGGTAATGATCAGTACACAAATCCCACTTGGCTCACCAAATTTTGTTTTTCTACGTTGAAGCGTTCGACTACAGTAGCAGTTTTTATATTTAGGTTTCCCTCTGTTCTCTAATTTATAGATAGATGAATTTGGAACTCTAAATCCAACATGGTTTGTAGTAGCTCTTTGAAACTTGACAAAATAAAGGAGTTCTCAGTTTTGTCTCAATGGTTTGTTTCCTCCTCAAGTAGCCCTAGGCGCAGACTGTGGAAAAGCACTTTCATTGAGAGTGGTTGCCAAGCTTCTAAGAAATTACAAGTTTCCGAAATACCAGCAAATATTTTTTCACCCAATCTTGATGATACTTGGTGGTAATGATCAGTACACAAATCCCACTTCGCTCACCAAATTTTGTTCTTCTAGTTTGAAGCTTTCGTCTACAGTAGCAGTTTTTATATTTAGGTTTCCCTCTGTTCTCTCCTATATAGATAGATGAATTTGGAACTTTAAATCCAACATGGTTTGTAGTAGCTCTTTGAAACTTCACAAAATAAAGGAGTTCTGAGTTTTGTCTCTGTGGTTTCTTTCCTCTTCAAGTAGCCCTAGGCACAGACTGTGGAAAACCACTTTCATTGAGAGGGGTTGCCACGCTTCTAAGAAATAACGAGTTTCCGAAATACCAGCTAATATTTTTTCACCCAATCTTGATGATACTTGTTGCTAATGATCAGTACACAAATCCCACTTGGCTCACCAAATTTTGTTTTTCTAGGTTGAAGCGTTCGTCTACAGTAGCAGTTTTTATATTTAGGTTTCTCTCTGTTCTCTCCTATATAGATAGATGAATTTGGAACTCTAAATCCAACATGGTTTGTAGTAGCTCTTCGAAACTTGACAAAATAAAGGAGTTCTCCGTTTTGTTTCTATGGTTTGTTTCCTCTTCAATAAGCCCTAGGCACAGACTGTGGAAAAGCACTCTCATTGAGAGGGGTTGCCAAGCTTTTAAGAAATAACGAGTTTCCGAAATACCCGCAAATATTTTTTCACCCCAATCTTGATGATAATTGTTGCTAATGATCAGTACACAAATCCCACTTGGCTCACCAAATTTTGTTCTTCTAGGTTGAAGCGTTCCTCTACAGTAGCAGTTTTTATATTTAGGTTTCTCTCTGTTCTCTCCTATATAGATAGAAGAATTTGGAACTCTAAATCCAACATGGATTGTAGTAGCTCTTTGAAACTTGACAACATAAAGGAGTTCTCAGTTTGGTCCCTATGGTTTGTTTCGTCTTCAAGTAGCCCAAGGCACAGACTGTGGAAGCACTTTCATTGAGATGGGTTGCAAAGCTTCTAAGAAATAACGAGTTTCCAAAATACCAGCAAATATTTTTTCACCCAGTCTTGATGATACTTTGTGGTAATGATCAGTACACCAATCCCACTTGGCTCACCAAATTTTGTTCTTCTAGGTTGAAGCGTTCGTCTACAGTAGCAGTTTTTATATTTAGATTTCCCTCTGTTCTCTCCTGTATAGATAGATGAATTTGGAACTCTAAATCCAACATGGTTTGTACTAGCTCGTTGAAACTTGAAAAATAAAAGCGTTCTCAGTTTTGTCTCTATGGATTGTTTCCTCTTCTCTTAGCCCTAGGCACAGACTGTGGAAAATCACTTTCATTGAGAGGGGTTGCCAAGCTTCAAAGAAATAACGAGTTTCCGAAACACCAGCAAATATTTTTTCACCCAATCTTGATGATACATTTTGCTAATGATCAGTACACAAATCCCACTTGGCTCACCATATTTTTTTCTTCTAGTTTGAAGCTTTCGTCTACAGTAGCAATTTTTATATTTAGGTTTCCCTCTGTTCTCTCCTATATAGATAGATGAATTTGGAACTCTAAATCCAACATGGTTTGTAGTAGCTCTTTGAAACTTGACAACATAAAGGTGTTCTCAGTTTTGTCTCTATGGTTTGTTTCCTCTTCAAGTAGCCCTAGGCACAGACTGTGGAAAAGCACTTTCATTGAGAGGAGTTGCCAAGCTTCTAAGAAATAACGAGTTTCCGAAATACCAGCAAGTATATTTTCACCCAATCTTGATGATACTTGGTGGTAATGATGAGTACACAAATCCCACTTGGCTCACCAAATTTTGTTCTTCTAGGTTGAAGCGTTCGTCTACAATACCAGTTTTTATATTTAGGTTTCACTCTGATCTCTTATATATAGATAGATGAATTTGGAACTCTAAATCCAACATGGTTTGTAATAGCTCTTTGATACTTGACAAAATAAAAGAGTTCTCAGTTTTGTCTCTATGGTTTGTTTCCTCTTCAAATAGCCCTAGTCACAGACGGAGGAAAAGCACTTTCATTGAGAGGGGTTGCCAAGCTTCTAAGAAATAACGAGTTTCCGAAATACCAGCAAATATTTTTTCACCCAATCTTGATGATACTTGTTGCTAATGATCAGTACACAAATCCCACTTGACTCACCAAATTTTGTTCTTCTCGGTTGAAGCGTTCGTCTAGAGTAGCAGTTTTTATATTTAGGTTTCTCTCTGTTCTCTCCTATATAGATAGATGAATTTGGAACTCTAAATCCAACATGGGTTGTAGTAGCTCTTTGAAACTTGACAAAATAAAGGAGTTCTCAGTTTTGTTTCTATGGTTTGTTTCCTCTTCATTAAGCCCTAGGCACAGACTGTGGAAAAGCACTTTCATTGAGAGGGGTTGCCAAGCTTCTAAGAAATTATGAATTTCTGAAATACCAGCAAATATTTTTTCACCCAATCTTGATGATACTTGGTGGTAATGATCAGTAAACAAATCCCACATTGTTCACCAAATTTTGTTCTTCTAGGTTGAAGCATTCGTCTACACTAGCATTTTTTATATTTAGGTTTCCCTCTGTTCTCTCCTATTTAGATAGATGAATTTGGAACTCTAAATCCAACATGGTTTTTAGTAGCTCTTTGAAACTTGAGAAAATAAAGGAGTTCTCAGTTTTGTCTCTATGGTTTGTTTCCTCTTCAAGTAGCCCTAGGCACAGACTGTGGTAAAGCACTTTCATTGAGAGGGGTTGCCAAGCTTCTAAGAAATTACGAGTTTCCGAAATACCATCAAATATTTTTTCACCCAATCTTGATGATACTTGGTGGTAATGATCAGTACACAAATCCCACTTGGCTCACCAAATTTTGTTCTTCTAGGTTGAAGCGTTCGTCTACAGTAGCAGTTTTTATATTTAGGTTTCCCTCTGTTCTCCCCTATATAGATAGATGAATTTGGAAATCTAAATCCAACATGGTTTGTACTAGCTCTTTGAAACTTGACAAAATAAAGAGTTCTCAGTTTTGTCTGTATGGTTTGTTTCCTCTTCAAGTAGGCCCTAGTCACAGACTGTGGAAAAGCACTTTATTGAGAGGGTTGCCAAGCTTTTAAGAAATTACTATTTTCTGAAATACCAGCAAATATTTTTTCACCCAATCTTGATGATACTTATGTTGCTAATGATCAGTACAAAAATCCCACTTGACTCACCAAATTTTGTTCTTCTAGGTTGAAGCGTTCGTCTACAGTATCAGTTTTTATATCTAGGTTTCCCTCTGTTCTCTCCTATATAGATAGATGAATTTGGAACTCTAAATCCAACATGGTTGTAGTAGCTCTTTAAACTTCACAAAATGAAGGAATTCTGAGTTTTATCTCTGTGGTTTGTTTCCTCTTCTAGTAGCCCTAGGCACAGACTGTGGAAAACCACTTTCATTGAGAGGGTTGCCACGCTTCTAAGAAATACCGAGTTTCCGAAATACCCGCAAATATTTTTTCACCCAATCTCGATGATACTTGGTGGTAATGATCAGTACACAAATCCCACTTGGCTCACCAAATTTTGTTCTTCTACGTTGAAGCGTTCGACTACAGTAGCAGTTTTTATATTTAGGTTTCTCTCTGTTCTCTCCTATATAGATATATGAATTTGGAACTCTAAATCCAACATGGTTTGTAGTAGCTCTTTGAAACTTGACAAAATACAGGAGTTCTCAGTTTTGCCTCAATGGTTTGTTTCCTCCTCGAGTAGCCCTAGCACAGACTGTGGAAAAGCACTTTCATTGAGAGTGTTCGCCAAGCTTCTAAGAAATTACAAGTTTCCGAAATACCATGCAAATATTTTTTCACCCAATCTTGATGATACTTGGTGGTAATGATCAGTACACAAATCCCACTTGGCTCACCAAATTTTCTTCTTCTAGTTTGAAGCTTTCTTCTACAGTAGCAGTTTTTATATTTAGGTTTTCCTCTGTTCTCTCCTATATAGATAGATGAATTTGGAACTTTAAATCCACATGGTTTGTAGTAGCTCTTGAAACTTCACAAAATAAAGGAGTTCTGAGTTTTGTCTCTGTGGTTTCTTTCCTCTTCAAGTAGCCCTAGGCACAGACTTTGGAAAACCACTTTCATTGAGAGGGGTTGCCACGCTTCTAAGAAATAACGAGTTTCCGAAATACCAGCTAATATTTTTTCACCCAATCTTGATGATACTTGTTGCTAATGATCAGTGCACAAATCCCACTTGGCTCACCAAAATTTTGTTCTTCTAGCTTGAAGCATTCGTCTACAGTAGCAGTTTTTATATTTAGGTTTCTCTCTGTTCTCTCCTATATAGATAGATGAATTTGGAACTCTAAATCCAACATGGTTTGTAGTAGCTCTTCGAAAGTTGACAAAATAAAGGAGTTCTCAGTTTTGTTTCTATGGGTTTGTTTCCTCTTCAATAAGCCCTAGGCACAGACTGTGGAAAAGCACTCTCATTGAGAGGGGTTGCCAAGCTTTTAAGAAATAACGAGTTTCCGAAATACAGCAATATTTTTTCACCCAATCTTGATGATAATTGTTGCTAATGATCAGTACACAAATCCCACTTGGCTCACCAAATTTTGTTCTTCTAGGTTGAAGCGTTCGTCTACAGTAGCAGTTTTTATATTTAGGTTTCTCTCTGTTCTCTCCTATATAGATAGAAGAATTTGGAACTCTAATTCCAACATGGATTGTAGTAGCTCTTTGAAACTTGACAACATAAAGGAGTTCTCAGTTTGGTCCCTATGGTTTGTTTCGTCTTCAAGTAGCCCAAGGCACAGACTGTGGAAGCACTTTCATTGAGATGGGTTGCAAAGCTTCTAAGAAATAACGAGTTTCCAAAATACCAGCAAATATTTGTTCACCCAGTCTTGATGATACTTTGTGGTAATGATCAGTACACCAATCCCACTTGGCTCACCAAATTTTGTTCTTCTAGTTGAAGCGTTAGTCTACAGTAGCAGTTTTATATTTAGATTTCCCCTCTGTTCTCTCCTGTATATATAGATGAATTTGGAACTCTAAATCCAACATGGTTTGTACTAGCTCGTTGAAACTTGAAAAACAAAAGCGTTCTCAGTTTTGTCTCTATGGATTGTTTCCTCTTCTCTTAGCCCTAGGCACAGACTGTGGAAAATCACTTTCAATGAGAGGGGTTGCCAAGCTTCTAAGAAATAACGAGTTTCCGAAATACCAGCAAATATATTTTTCACCCAATCTTGATGATACATGTTGCTAATGATCAGTACACAAATCCCACTTGGCTCACCATATTGTTTTCTTCTAGTTTGAAGCTTTCGTCTACAGTAGCAATTTTATATTTAGTTTCCCTCTCTTCTCTCCTATATAGATATATGAATTTGGAACTCTAAATCCAACATGGTTTGTAGTAGCTCTTTGAAACTTGACAAAATAAAGGAGTTCTCAGTTTTGCCTCAATGGTTTGTTTCCTCCTCGAGTAGCCCTAGGCACAGACTGTGGAAAAGCACTTTCATTGAGAGTGGTCGCCAAGCTTCTAAGAAATTACAAGTTTCCGAATACCAGCAAATATTTTTTCACCCAATCTTGATGATACTTTGTGGTAATGATCACTACACCAATCCCACTTGGCTCACCAAATTATGTTCTTCTAGGTTGAAGCGTTCGTCTACAGTAGCAGTTTTTATATTTAGATTTCCCTCTGTTCTCTCCTGTATAGATAGATGAATTTGGAACTCTAAATCCAACATGGTTGTACTAGCTCTTTGAAACTTGAAAAAAAAAGCGTTCTCAGTTTTGTCTCTATGGATTGTTTCCTCTTCTCTTAGCCCTAGGCACAGACTGTGGAAAATCACTTTCATTGAGAGGGGTTGCCAAGCTTCTAAGAAATAACGAGTTTCCGAAATACCAGCAAATATTTTTTCACCCAAACTTGATGATACTTGTTGCTAATGATCAGTACACAAATCCCACATGGCTCACCAAATTTTGTTCTTCTAGTTTGAAGCTTTCGTCTACAGTAGCAGTTTTTATTTTTAGGTTTTCCTCTGTTCTCTCCTATATAGATAGATGAATTTGGAACTCTAAATCCAACATGGTTTGTAGTAGCTCTTTAAACTTCACAAAATGAAGGAATTCTGAGTTTTATCTCTGTGGTTTGTTTCCTCTTCAAGTAGCCCTAGGCACAGACTGTGGAAAACCACTTTCATTGAGAGGGGTTGCCACGCTTCTAAGAAATAACGAGTTTCCGAAATACCCGCAAATATTTTTTCACCCAATCTCGATGATACTTGGTGGTAATGATCAGTACACAAATCCCACTTGGCTCACCAAATTTTGTTTTTCTACGTTGAAGCGTTCGACTACAGTAGCAGTTTTTATATTTAGGTTTCCCTCTGTTCTCTAATTTATAGATGGATGAATTTGGAACTCTAAATCCAACATGGTTTGTAGTAGCTCTTTGAAACTTGACAAAATAAAGGAGTTCTCAGTTTTGTCTCAATGGTTTGTTTCCTCCTCAAGTAGCCCTAGGCGCAGACTGTGGAAAAGCACTTTCATTGAGAGTGGTTGCCAAGCTTCTAAGAAATTACAAGTTTCCGAAATACCAGCAAATATTTTTTCACCCAATCTTGATGATACTTGGTGGTAATGATCAGTACACAAATCCCACTTCGCTCACCAAATTTTGTTCTTCTAGTTTGAAGCTTTCGTCTACAGTAGCAGTTTTTATATTTAGGTTTCCCTCTGTTCTCTCCTATATAGATAGATGAATTTGGAACTTTAAATCCAACATGGTTTGTAGTAGCTCTTTGAAACTTCACAAAATAAAGGAGTTCTGAGTTTTGTCTCTGTGGTTTCTTTCCTCTTCAAGTAGCCCTAGGCACAGACTGTGGAAAACCACTTTCATTGAGAGGGGTTGCCACGCTTCTAAGAAATAACGAGTTTCCGAAATACCAGCTAATATTTTTTCACCCAATCTTGATGATACTTGTTGCTAATGATCAGTACACAAATCCCACTTGGCTCACCAAATTAAATTTTGTTTTTCTAGGTTGAAGCGTTCGTCTACAGTAGCAGTTTTTATATTTAGGTTTCTCTCTGTTCTCTCCTATATAGATAGATGAATTTGGAACTCTAAATCCAACATGGTTTGTAGTAGCTCTTCGAAACTTGACAAAATAAAGGAGTTCTCCGTTTTGTTTCTATGGTTTGTTTCCTCTTCAATAAGCCCTAGGCACAGACTGTGGAAAAGCACTCTCATTGAGAGGGGTTGCCAAGCTTTTAAGAAATAACGAGTTTCCGAAATACCCGCAAATATTTTTTCACCCAATCTTGATGATAATTGTTGCTAATGATCAGTACACAAATCCCACTTGGCTCACCAAATTTTGTTCTTCTAGGTTGAAGCGTTCCTCTACAGTAGCAGTTTTTATATTTAGGTTTCTCTCTGTTCTCTCCTATATAGATAGAAGAATTTGGAACTCTAAATCCAACGTGGATTGTAGTAGCTCTTTGAAACTTGACAACATAAAGGAGTTCTCAGTTTGGTCCCTATGGTTTGTTTCGTCTTCAAGTAGCCCAAGGCACAGACTGTGGAAGCACTTTCATTGAGATGGGTTGCAAAGCTTCTAAGAAATAACGAGTTTCCAAAATACCAGCAAATATTTTTTCACCCAGTCTTGATGATACTTTGTGGTAATGATCAGTACACCAATCCCACTTGGCTCACCAAATTTTGTTCTTCTAGGTTGAAGCGTTCGTCTACAGTAGCAGTTTTTATATTTAGATTTCCCTCTGTTCTCTCCTGTATAGATAGATGAATTTGGAACTCTAAATCCAACATGGTTTGTACTAGCTCGTTGAAACTTGAAAAATAAAAGCGTTCTCAGTTTTGTCTCTATGGATTGTTTCCTCTTCTCTTAGCCCTAGGCACAGACTGTGGAAAATCACTTTCATTGAGAGGGGTTGCCAAGCTTCAAAGAAATAACGAGTTTCCGAAACACCAGCAAATATTTTTTCACCCAATCTTGATGATACATTTTGCTAATGATCAGTACACAAATCCCACTTGGCTCACCATATTTTTTTCTTCTAGTTTGAAGCTTTCGTCTACAGTAGCAATTTTTATATTTAGGTTTCCCTCTGTTCTCTCCTATATAGATAGATGAATTTGGAACTCTAAATCCAACATGGTTTGTAGTAGCTCTTTGAAACTTGACAAAATAAAGGTGTTCTCAGTTTTGTCTCTATGGTTTGTTTCCTCTTCAAGTAGCCCTAGGCACAGACTGTGGAAAAGCACTTTCATTGAGAGGAGTTGCCAAGCTTCTAAGAAATAACGAGTTTCCGAAATACCAGCAAGTATATTTTCACCCAATCTTGATGATACTTGGTGGTAATGATGAGTACACAAATCCCACTTGGCTCACCAAATTTTGTTCTTCTAGGTTGAAGCGTTCGTCTACAATACCAGTTTTTATATTTAGGTTTCAGTCTGATCTCTTATATATAGATAGATGAATTTGGAACTCTAAATCCAACATGGTTTGTAATAGCTCTTTGATACTTGACAAAATAAAAGAGTTCTCAGTTTTGTCTCTATGGTTTGTTTCCTCTTCAAATAGCCCTAGTCACAGACGGAGGAAAAGCACTTTCATTGAGAGGGGTTGCCAAGCTTCTAAGAAATAACGAGTTTCCGAAATACCAGCAAGTATATTTTCACCCAATCTTGATGATACTTGGTGGTAATGATCAGTACACAAATCCCACTTGGCTCACCAAATTTTGTTCTTCTAGGTTGAAGCGTTCGTCTACAGTAGCAGTTTTTATATTTAGGTTTCCCTCTGTTCTCCCCTATATAAATAGATGAATTTGGAAATCTAAATCCAACATGGTTTGTACTAGCTCTTTGAAACTTGACAAAATAAAGGAGTTCTCAGTTTTGTCTGTATGGTTTGTTTCCTCTTCAAGTAGCCCTAGTCACAGACTGTGGAAAAGCACTTTATTGAGAGGGTTGCCAAGCTTTTAAGAAATTACTATTTTCTGAAATACCAGCAAATATTTTTTCACCCAATCTTGATGATACTTGTTGCTAATGATCAGTACAAAAATCCCACTTGACTCACCAAATTTGTTCTTCTAGGTTGAAGCGTTCGTCTACAGTATCAGTTTTTATATCTAGGTTTCCCTCTGTTCTCTCCTATATAGATAGATGAATTTGGAACTCTAAATCCAACATGGTTTGTAGTAGCTCTTTGAAACTTGACAAAATAAAGGAGTTCTCAATTTTGTCTCTATGGTTTGTTTCCTCTTCAAGTAGCCCTAGGCACACACTGTGGAAAAGCACTTTCATTGAGAGGCGTTGCCAAGCTTCTAAAAAATTACGAGTTTCCAAAATACCAGCAAATATTTTTTTCACCCAATCTTGATGATACTTGGTGGTAATGATCAGTACAGAAATCCCACTTTGCTCACAAAATTTTGTTCTTCTAGGTTGAAGCATTCGTCTACCGTAGCAGTTTTTATATTTAGGTTTCCCTCTGTTCTCTCCATATAGATAGATGAATTTGGAACTCAAAATCCAACATGGTTTTTAGTAGCTCTTTGAAACTTGACAAAATAAAGGAGTTCACAGTTTTGTCTCTATGGTTTGTTTCCTCTTCAAGTAGCCCTAGGCACAGACTGTGGAAAAGCAATTTCATTGAGAGGGGTTGCCAAGCTTCTAAGAAATAATGAGTTTCCGAAATACCAGCAAATATGTTTTCAGCCAATCTTGATGATACTTGTTGCTGATGATCAGTACACAAATCCCACTTGGCTCACCAAATTCTGTTCTTCTAGGTTGAAGCGTTCGTCTACAGTTGCAGTTTTTATATTTAGGTTTCCCTCTGTTTTCTCCTATATAGATAGATGAATTTGGAACTCTAAATCCAACATGCTTTGTAGTAGCTCTTTGAAACGTGACAAAATAAAGGAGTTCTCAGTTTTGTCTCTATGGTTTGTTTCCTCTTCAAGTAGCCCTAGGCACAGACTGTGGAAAAGCACTTTCATTGAGAGGGGTTGCCAAGCTTCTAAGAAATTACGAGTTTCCGAAATACCAGCAAATATTTTTTCACCAAATCTTGATGATACTTTGTGGTAATGATCAGTACACAAATCCCACTTGGCTCACCAATTTTGTTCTTCTAGGTTGAAGCGTTCGTCTACAGTAGCAGTTTTTATATTTAGGTTTCCCTCTGTTCTCTCCTATATAGATAGATGAATTTGGAACTCTAAATACAACATGGTTTGTACTAGCTCTTTGAAACTTGACAAAATAAAGGAGTTCTCAGTTTTGTCTGTACGGTTTGTTTCCTCTTCTTGTAGCCCTAGGCACAGACTGTGGAAAAGCACTTTAATTGAGAGGGGTTGCCAAGCTTCTAAGAAATAACGAGTTTCCGAAATACCAGCAAATATTTTTTCACCCAATCTTGATGATACTTGTTGCTGATGATCAGTACACAAATCCCACTTGGCTCACCAAATTCTGTTCTTCTAGGTTGAAGCGTTCGTCTACAGTAGCAGTTTTTATATTTAGTTTTCCCTCTGTTCTCTCCTATATAGATAGATGAATTTGGAACTCTAAATCCAACATGGTTTGTAGTAGCTCTTTGAAACTTGACAAAATAAAGTAGTTCTCAGTTTTGTCTCAATGGTTTGTTTACTCTTCAAGTAGCCCTAGGCACAGACTGTGGAAAGCACTTTCATTGAGATGGATTGCCAAGCTTCTAAGAAATAACGAGTTTCCAAAATACCAGCAAATATTTTTTCACCCAATCTTGATGATACTTGGTGGTAATGATCAGTACACAAATCCCACTTGGCTCACCAAATTTTGTTCTTCTAGGTTGAAGCGTTCGTCTACAGTAGCAGTTTTTATATTTAGGTTTCTCTCTGTTCTCTCCTATATAGATAGATGAATTTGGAACTCTAAATCCAACATGGATTGTAGTAGCTCTTTGAAACTTGACAAAATAAAGGAGTTCTCAGTTTTGTCTCTATGGTTTGTATCGTCTTAAAGTAGCCCTAGGCACAGACTGTGGAAGCACTTTCATTGAGATGGGTTGCCAAGCTTCTAAGAAATAACGAGTTTCCAAAATACCAACAAATATTTTTTCACCCAGTCTTGATGATTCTTTGTGGTAATGATCAGTACACAAATCCCACTTGGCTCACCAAATTTTGTTCTTGCAATTTGAAGCGTTCGCTACAGTAGCAGTTTTTATATTTAGGTTTCCCTCTGTTCTTTCCTGTATAGATAGATGAATTTGGAACTGTAAATCCATCATGGTATTTAGTAGCTCTTTGAAACTTGACAAAATAAAGGCGTTCTCAGTTTTGTCTCTATGGATTGTTTCCTCTTCTATTAGCCCTAGGCACACACTGTGGAAAAGCACTTTCATTGAGAGGGGTTGCCAAGCTTCTATGAAATAACGAGTTTCCGAAATACCAGCAAATATTTTTCACCCAATCTTGATGATACTTGGTGGTAATGATCAGTCCACAGATCCCACTTGGTCACCAAATTTTATTCTTCTAGGTTGAAGCGTTTGTCTACAGTAGCCGTTTTTATATTTAGGTTTCCCTCTGTTCTCTCATATATAGATAGATGAATTTGGAACTCTAAATCCAACATGGATAGTAGTAGCTCTTTGAAAACTTGACAAAATAAAGGAGTTCTCAGTTTTCTCTCTATGGTTTGTTTCCTCTTCAAGTAGCCCTAGGCACAGAATGTGGAAAAGCACTTTCATTGAGAGTGGTTGCCAAGCTTCTAAGAAATTACAAGTTTCCGAAACACCAGCAAATATTTTTTCACCCAATCTTGATGATACTTGGTGGTAATGATCAGTACACAAATGCCACTTGGCTCACCAAATTTTGTTCTTCTAGGTTGAAACGTTCGTCTACAGTAGCAGTTTTTTATTAGGTTTCCCTTTGTTCTCTCCTGTATAGGTAGATGAATTTGGAACTCTAAATCCAACATGGTTTGTAGTAGCTCTTTGAATCTTGACAAAATAAAGGAGTTCTCAGTTTTGTCTCTATGGTTTGATCCCTCTTCAAGTAGCCCTAGGCACAGACTGTGGAAAAGCACTTTCATTGAGAGGGGTTGCCTAGCTTCTAAGAAATAACGAGTTTCCGAAATACCAGCAAATATTTTTCACCCAATCTTGATGATACTTGGTGGTAATGATCAGTACACAAATCCCACTTGGCTCACCAAATTTTGTTCTTCTAAGTTGAAGCGTTCGTCTACAGTAGCAGTTTTTATATTTAGGTTTCTCTCTGTTCTCTCCTATATAGATAGATGAATTTGGAATACTAATTCCAACATGGATTGTAGTAGCTCTTTGAAACTTGACAAAATAAAGGAGTTCTCAGTTTTGTCTCTATGGTTTGTTTCGTCTTCAAGTAGCCCAAGGCACAGGCTGTGGAAGCACTTTCATTGAGATGGGTTGCCAAGCTTCCAAGAAATAACGAGTTTCCGAAATACCAGCAAATATTTTTTCACCCAGTCTTTATGATACTTTGTGGTAATGATCAGTACACAAATCCCACTTGCCTCACCAAATTTTGTTCTTCTAGGTTGAAGCGTTCGTCTACAGTAGCAGTTTTTATATTTAGGTTTCCCTCTGTTCTCTTCTATATAGATAGATGAATTTGGAACTCTAAAACCAACATGGTTTGTAGTAGCTCTTTGAAACTTGACAAAATAAAAGAGTTCTCAGTTTTGTCTCTTGGTTTCTTTCCTCTAAAGTAGCCATAGTCACAGACTGAGGAAAAGCACTTTCATTGAGATGGGTTGCCAAGCTTCTAAGAAATTACGAGTTTCCGAAATACCAGCAAATATTTTTTCACCCAATCTTGATGATACTTGTTGCTGATGATCAGTACACAAATCCCACTTGGCTCACCAAATTCTTTTCTTCTAGGTTGAAGCGTTCATCTACAGTAGCAGTTTTTATATTTAGGTTTCCCTCTGTTCTCTCATATATAGATAGATGAATTTGGAACTCTAAATCCAACATGGTTTTTAGTAGCTCTTTGAAACTTGACAAAATAAAGGAGTTCTCAGTTTTGTCTCTATGGTTTGTTTCCTCTTCAAGTAGCCCTAGGCACAGACTGTGGAAAAGCACTTTCATTGAGAGGGGTATTCAAGCTTCTAAGAAATTACAAGTTTCCGAAATACCAGCAAATATTTTTTCACCCAGTCTTGATGATACATTGTGGTAATGATCAGTACACCAATCCCACTTGGCTCACCAAATTTTGTTCTTCTAGGTTGAAGCGTTCGTCTACAGTAGCAGTTTTATATTTAGATTTCCCTCTGTTCTCTCCTGTATTGATAGATGAATTTGGAACTCTAAATCCAACATGGTTTGTACTAGCTCTTTGAAACTTGAAAAATAAAAGCGTTCTCAGTTTTGTCTCTATGGATTGTTTCCTCTTCTCTTAGCCCTAGGCACAGACTGTGGAAAATCACTTTCATTGAGAGGGGTTGCCAAGCTTCTAAGAAATAACGAGTTTCCGAAATACCAGCAAATATTTTTCACCCAAACTTGATGATACTTGTTGCTAATGATCAGTACACAAATCCCACTTGGCTCACCAAATTTTGTTCTTCTAGTTTGAAGCTTTCGTCTACAGTAGCAGTTTTTATATTTAGGTTTCCCTCTGTTCTCTCCTATATAGATAGATGAATTTGGAACTCTAAATACAACATGGTTTGTAGTAGCTCTTTAAACTTCACTATGAAGGAATTCTGAGTTTTATCTCTGTGGTTTGTTTCCTCTTCAAGTAGCCCTAGGCACAGACTGTGGAAAACCACTTTCATTGAGAGGGGTTGCCACGCTTCTAAGAAATAACGAGTTTCCGAAATACCCGCAAATATTTTTTCACCCAATCTCGATGATACTTGGTGGTAATGATCAGTACACAAATCCCACTTGGCTCACCAAATTTTGTTCTTCTACGTTGAAGCGTTCGACTACAGTAGCAGTTTTTATATTTAGGTTTCCCTCTGTTCTCTAATTTATAGATAGATGAATTTGGAACTCTAAATCCAACATGGTTTGTAGTAGCTCTTTGAAACTTGACAAAATAAAGGAGTTCTCAGTTTTGTCTCAATGGTTTGTTTCCTCCTCAAGTAGCCCTAGGCGCAGACTGTGGAAAAGCACTTTCATTGAGAGTGGTTGCCAAGCTTCTAAGAAATTACAAGTTTCGGAAATACCAGCAAATATTTTTTCACCCAATCTTGATGATACTTGGTGGTAATGATCAGTACACAAATCCCACTTGGCTCACCAAATTTGTTCTTCTAGTTTGAAGCTTTCGTCTACAGTAGCAG
This sequence comes from Callospermophilus lateralis, assembly GCF_048772815.1. Taxonomy (NCBI): domain Eukaryota; kingdom Metazoa; phylum Chordata; class Mammalia; order Rodentia; family Sciuridae; genus Callospermophilus; species Callospermophilus lateralis. The sequence goes on from NW_027515469.1 coordinate 39,765, forward strand.
TTTTTATATTTAGGTTTCCCTCTGTTCTCTCCTATATAGATAGATGAATTTGGAACTTTAAATCCAACATGGTTTGTAGTAGCTCTTTGAAACTTCACAAAATAAAGGAGTTCTGAGTTTTGTCTCTGTGGTTTCTTTCCTCTTCAAGTAGCCCTAGGCACAGACTGTGGAAAACCACTTTCATTGAGAGGGGTTGCCACGCTTCTAAGAAATAACGAGTTTCCGAAATACCAGCAAATATTTTTTCACCCAATCTTTAGGATACTTGTTGATAATGATCAGTACACAAATCCCACTTGGCTCAATAAATTTAGTTCTTCTAGGTTGAAGCGTTCGTGTACAGTAGCAGTTTTTATATTTAGGTTTCCCTCTGTTCTCTCCTATATAGATAGATGAATTTGGAACTCTAAATCCAACATGGTTTGTAGTAGCTCTTTGAAACTTGGCAAAATAAAGGAGTTCTCAGTTTTGTCTCTATGGTTTGTTTCCTTTTAAAGTAGCCCTAGGCACAGACTGTGGAAAGCACTTTCATTGAGATGGGTTGTCAAGCTTCTAAGAAATAACGAGTTTCCGATATACCAGCAAATATTTTTCACACAATCTTGTTGATACTTGGTGGTAATGATCAGTACACAAATCCCACTTGGCTCACCAAATTTTGTTCTTCTAGGTTGAAGCGTTCGTCTACAGTAGCAGTTTTTCTATTTAGGTTTCTCTATGTTCTCTCCTATATAGATAGATGAATTTGGAACTCTAAATCCAACATGCTTTGTAGTAGCTCTTTGAAACTTGACAAAATAAAGGAGTTCTCAGATTTGTCTCTATGGTTTGTTTCCTCTTCAAGTAGCCCTAGGTACAGACTGTGGAAAAGCGCTTTCATTGAGAGGGGCTGCCAAGCTTCTAAGAAATAACGAGTTTCCGAAATACCAGCAAATATTTTTTCACCCAATCTTGATGATACTTGGTGGTAATGATCAGTACACAAATCCCACTTGGCTTACCAAATTTTGTTCTTCTATGTTGAAGCGTTCTTCTACAGTAGCAGTTTTCATATTTAGGTTTCCCTCTGTTCTCTCCTATATAGATAGATGAATTTGGAACTCTAAATCCAACATGCTTTGTAGTAGCTCCTTGAAACTTGAAAAAATAAAGGAGTTCTCAGTTTTGTCTCTATGGTTTGTTTCCTCTTCAAGTAGCCCTAGGCATAGACTGTGGAAAAGCACTTTCATTGAGAGGGGTTGCCAAGCTTCTAAGAAATAACGAGTTTCCGAAATACCAGCAAATATTTTTTCACCCAATCTTGATGATACTTGTTGCTAATGATCAGTACACAAATCCCACTTGGCTCACCAAATTTAGTTCTTCTGGGTTGAAGCGTTCGAGTACAGTAGCAGTTTTTATATTTAGGTTTCCCTCTGTTCTCTCCTATACAGATAGATGAATTTGGAACTCTAAATCCAACATGGTTTGTAGTAGCTCTTTGAAACTTGACAAAATAAAGGAGTTCTCAGTTTTGTCTCTCTGGTTTGTTTCCTCTTCATGTAGCCCTAGGAACAGACTGTGGAAAAGCACTTTCATTGAGATGGGTTGCCAAGCTTCTAAGAAATATCGAGTTTCCGAAATACCAGCAAATATTTTTTCACCCAACCTTGATGAAACTTGGTGGTAATGATCAGCACAAAATTCCCACTTGGCTAACCAATTTTTGTTCATCTAGGATGAAGCATTCGTGTACAGTAGCAGTTTTTATATTTAGGTTTCCCTCTGTTCTCTCCTATATAGATAGATGAATTTGGAACTCTAAATCCAACTTGGTTTGTAGTAGCTCTTTGAAACTTGACAAAATAAAGGAGTTCTCAGTTTTGTCTCTATGGTTTGTTTCCTCTTCAAGTAGCCCTAGGCCCAGACTGTGGAAAGCACTTTCATTGAGATTGGTTGCCAAGCTTCTAAGAAATAACGAGTTTCCGAAATACCAGCAAATATCTCTTCACCCAATCTTGATGATACTTGGTGGTAGTGATCAGTACACAAATCCCACTTGCCTCACCAAATTTTGTTCTTCTAGGTTGAAGCGTTCGTCTACAGTAGCAGTTTTATATTTAGGTTTCTCTCTGTTCTCTCCTATATAGATAGATGAATTTGGAACTCTAAATCCAACGTGGTTTGCAGTAGCTCTTTGAAACTTGACAAAATAACGGAGTTCTCAGATTTGTCTCTATGGTTTGTTTCCTCTTCAAGTAGCCCTAGGCACAGACTGTGGAAAAGCACTTTCAATGAGAGAGTTTGCCAAGCTTCTAAGAAATAACGAGTTTCCGAAATACCAGCAAATATTTTTTCACCCAATCTTGATGATACTTGGTGGTAATGATTAGTACACAAATCCCACTTGGCTTACCAAATTTTGTTCTTCTAGGTTGAAGCGTTCGTCTACAGTAGCAGTTTTTATATTTAAGTTTCCCTCTGTTCTCTCCTATATAGAAAGATGAATTTGGAACTATAAATCCAACATGCTTTGTAGTAGCTCCTTGAAACTTGACAAAATAAAGGAGTTCTCAGTTTTGTCTCTATGGTTTGTTTCCTCTTCAAGTAGCCCAAGGCACAGACTGTGGAAAAGCACTTTCATTGAGAGGGGTTGCCAAGCTTCTAAGAAATAACGATTTTCCGAAATACCAGCAAGTATTTTTTCACCCAATCTTTAGGATACTTGTTGATAATGATCAGTACACAAATCCCACTTGGCTCAATAAATTTAGTTCTTCTAGATTGAAGCGTTCGTGTACAGTAGCAGTTTTTATATTTAGGTTTCCCTCTGTTCTCTCCTATATAGATAGATGAATTTGGAACTCTAAATCCAACATGGTTTGTAGTAGCTCTTTGAAACTTGGCAAAATAAAGGAGTTCTCAGTTTTGTCTCTATGGTTTGTTTCCTTTTAAAGTAGCCCTAGGCACAGACTGTGGAAAGCACTTTCATTGAGAGGGGTTCCCAAGGTTCTAAGAAATAACGAGTTTCCGAAATACCAGCAAATATTTTTCACACAATCTTGTTGATACTTGGTGGTAATGATCAGTACACAAATCCCACTTGGCTCACCAAATTTTGTTCTTCTAGGTTGAAGCGTTCGTCTACAGTAGCAGTTTTTCTATTTAGGTTTCTCTATGTTCTCTCCTATATAGATAGATGAATTTGGAACTCTAAATCCAACATGCTTTGTAGTAGCTCTTTGAAACTTGACAAAATAAAGGAGTTCTCAGATTTGTCTCTATGGTTTGTTTCCTCTTCAAGTAGCCCTAGGTACAGACTGTGGAAAAGCGCTTTCATTGAGAGGGGCTGCCAAGCTTCTAAGAAATAACGAGTTTCCGAAATACCAGCAAATATTTTTTCACCCAATCTTGATGATACTTGGTGGTCATGATCAGTACACAAATCCCACTTGGCTTACCAAATTTTGTTCTTCTATGTTGAAGCGTTCGTCTACAGTAGCAGTTTTCATATTTAGGTTTCCCTCTGTTCTCTCCTATATAGATAGATGAATTTGGAACTCTAAATCCAACATGCTTTGTAGTAGCTCCTTGAAACTTGAAAAAATAAAGGAGTTCTCAGTTTTGTCTCTATGGTTTGTTTCCTCTTCAAGTAGCCCAAGGCACAGACTGTGGAAAAGCACTTTCATTGAGAGGGGTTGCCAAGCTTCTAAGAAATAACGAGTTTCGAAATACCAGCAAATATTTTTTCACCCAATCTTGATGATACTTGTTGCTAATGATCAGTACACAAATCCCACTTGGCTCACCAAATTTAGTTCTTCTAGGTTGAAGCGTTCGAGTACAGTAGCAGTTTTTATATTTAGGTTTCCCTCTGTTCTCTCCTATATAGATAGATGAATTTGGAACTCTAAATCCAACATGCTTTGTAGTAGCTCTTTGAAACTTGACAAAATAAAGGAGTTCTCAGTTTTGTCTCTCTGGTTTGTTTCCTCTTCATGTAGCCCTAGGAACAGACTGTGGAAAAGCACTTTCATTGAGATGGGTTGCCAAGCTTCTAAGAAATATCGAGTTTCCGAAATACCAGCAAATATTTTTTCACCCAACCTTGATGATACTTGGTGGTAATGATCAGCACACAATTCCCACTTGGCTAACCAATTTTTGTTCATCTAGGATGAAGCATTCGTGTACAGTAGCAGTTTTTATATTTAGGTTTCCCTCTGTTCTCTCCTATATAGATAGATGAATTTGGAACTCTAAATCCAACTTGGTTTGTAGTAGCTCTTTGAAACTTGACAAAATAAAGGAGTTCTCAGTTTTGTCTCTATGGTTTGTTTCCTCTTCAAGTAGCCCTAGGCACAGACTGTGGAAAGCACTTTCATTGAGATTGGTTGCCAAGCTTCTAAGAAATAACGAGTTTCCGAAATACCAGCAAATATCTCTTCACCCAATCTTGATGATACTTGGTGGTAGTGATCAGTACACAAATCCCACTTGCCTCACCAAATTTTGTTCTTCTAGGTTGAAGCGTTCGTCTACAGTAGCAGTTTTATATTTAGGTTTCTCTCTGTTCTCTCCTATATAGATAGATGAATTTGGAACTCTAAATTCAACGTGGTTTGCAGTACCTCTTTGAAACTTGACAACACAAAGGAGTTCTCAGATTTGTCTCTATGGTTTGTTTCCTCTTCAAGTAGCCCTAGGCACATACTGTGGAAAAGCACTTTCATTGAAAGGGGTTGCCAAGCTTCTAAGAAATAACGAGTTTCGGAAATACCAGCAAATATTTTTTCACCCAAACTTGATGATACTTGGTGGTAATGATTAGTATACAAATCCCACTTGGCTTACCAAATTTTGTTCTTCTAGGTTGAAGCGTTCGTCTACAGTAACAGTTTTTATATTTAGGTTTCCCTCTGTGCTCTCCTATATAGAAAGATGAATTTGGAACTCTAAATCCAACATGCTTTGTAGTAGCACCTTGAAACTTTACAAAATAAAGGAGTTCTCAGTTTTGTCTCTATGGTTTGTTTCCTCTACAAGTAGCCCTAGGCACAGACTGTGGAAAAGCACTTTCAATGAGAGGTGTTGCCAAGCTTCTAAGAAATAACGAGTTTCCGAAATACCAGCAAATATTTTTTCACCCAATCTTGTTGATACTTGTTGCTAATGATCAGTACACAAATGCCACATGGCTCACCAAATTTAGTTCTTCTAGGTTGAAGCGTTCGTGTACAGTAGCAGTTTTTATATTTAGGTTTCCCTTTGTTCTCTCCTATATAGATAGATGAATTTGGAACTCTAAATCCAACATGGTTTGTAGTAGCTCCTTGAAACTTGACAAAATAAAGGAGTTCTCAGTTTTGTCTCTATGGTTTGTTTCCTCTTCAAGTAGCCCTAGGCACAGACTGTGGAAAAGCACTTTCATTGAGAGGGGTTGCCAAGCTTCTAAGAAATAACGAGTTTCCGAAATACCAGCAAATATTTTTTCACCCAATCTTGATGATACTTGTTGCTAATGATCAGTACACAAATCCCACTTTGCTCACCAAATTTAGTTCTTCTAGGTTGTAGCGTTCGTGTACAGTAGCAGTTTTTATATTTAGGTTTCCCTCTGTTCTCTCCTATACAGATAAATGAATTTGGAACTCTGAATCCAACATGGTTTGTAGTAGCTCTTTGAAACTTGACAAAATAAAGGAGTTCTCAGTTTTGTCTCTCTGGTTTGTTTCCTCTTCATGTAGCCCTAGGAACAGACTGTGGAAAAGCACTTTCATTGAAATGGGTTGCCAAGATTCTAAGAAATATCGAGTTTCCGAAATACCAGCAAATATTTTTTCACCCAAACTTGATGATACTTGGTGGTAATGATCAGCACACAATTCCCACTTGGCTAACCAATTTTTGTTCATCTAGGATGAAGCATTCGTGTACAGTAGCAGTTTTTATATTTAGGTTTCCCTCTGTTCTCTCCTATATAGATTGATGAATTTGGAACTCTAAATCCAACTTGGTTTGTAGTAGCTCTTTGAAACTTGACAAAATAAAGGAGTTCTCAGTTTTGTCTCTATGGTTTGTTTCCTCTTAAAGTAGCCCTAGGCACAGACTGTGGAAAGCACTTTCATTGAGATTGGTTGCCAAGCTTCTAAGAAATAACGAGTTTCCGAAATACCAGCAAATATCTCTTCACCCAATCTTGATGATACTTGGTGGTAGTGATCAGTACACAAATCCCACTTGCCTCACCAAATTTTGTTCTTCTAGGTTGAAGCGTTCGTCTACAGTAGCAGTTTTATATTTAGGTTTCTCTCTGTTCTCTCCTATATAGATAGATGAATTTGGAACTCTAAATTCAACGTGGTTTGCAGTAGCTCTTTGAAACTTGACAAAATAAAGGAGTTCTCAGATTTGTCTCTATGGTTTGTTTCCTCTTCAAGTAGCCCTAGGCACATACTGTGGAAAAGCAATTTCATTGAGAGGGGTTGCCAAGCTTCTAAGAAATAACGAGTTTCCGAAATACCAGCAAATATTTTTTCACCCAATCTTGATGATACTTGGTGGTAATGATCAGTACTCAAATCCACTTGGCTCACCAAATTTTGTTCTTCTAGGTTGAAGCGTTCGTCTACAGTAGCAGTTTTTATATTTAGGTTTCCCTCTGTTCTCTCCTATATAGATAGATAAATTTGGAACTCTAAATCCAACATGGTTTGTAGTAGCTCTTTGAAACTTGACAAAATAAAGGAGTTCTCAGATTTGTCTCTATGGTTTGTTTCCTCTTCAAGTAGCCCTAGGCACAGACTGTGGAAAAGCACTTTCATTGAGAGGGGTACCCAAGCTTCTAAGAAATAACGAGTTTCCGAAATACCAGCAAATATTTTTTCACCCAATCTTGATGATACTTGGTGGTCATGATCAGTGCACAAATCCCACTTGGCTCACCATATTTTGTTCTTCTAGGTTGAAGCGTTCGTCTACAGTAGCAGTTTTTATATTTAGGTTTCCCTCTGTTCTCTCCTATATAGATAGATGAATTTGGAACTCTAAATCCAACATGCTGTGTAGTTGCTCCTTGAAACTTTACAAAATAAAGGAGTTCTCAGTTTTGTCTCTATGGTTTGTTTCCTCTACAAGTAGCCCTTGGCACAGACTGTGGAAAAGCACTTTCAATGAGAGGGGTTGCCAAGCTTCTAAGAAATAACGAGTTTCCGAAATACCAGCAAATATATTTTCACCCAATATTGATGATACTTGTTGCTAATGATCAGTACACAAATCCCACATGGCTCACCAAATTTAGTTCTTCTAGGTTGAAGCGTTCGTGTACAGTAGCAGTTTTTATATTTAGGTTTCCCTCTGTTCTCTCCTATATAGATAGATGAATTTGGAACTCTAAATTCAACGTGGTTTGCAGTAGCTCTTTGAAACTTGACAAAATAAAGGAGTTCTCAGATTTGTCTCTATGGTTTGTTTTCTCTTCAAGTAGCCCTAGGCACATACTGTGGAAAAGCACTTTCATTGAGAGGGGTTGCCAAGCTTCTAAGAAATAACGAGTTCCGAAATACCAGCAAATATTTTTTCACCCAATCTTGATGATACTTGGTGGTAATGATAAGTACTCAAATCCCACTTGGCTAACCAATTTTTGTTCATCTAGGATGAAGCATTCGTGTACAGTAGCAGTTTTTATATTTAGGTTTCCCTCTGTTCTCTCCTATATAGATAGATAAATTTGGAACTCTAAATCCAACATGGTTTGTAGTAGCTCTTTGAAACTTGACAAAATAAAGGAGTTCTCAGATTTGTCTCTATGGTTTGTTTCCTCTTCAAGTAGCCCTAGGCACAGACTGTGGAAAAGCACTTTCATTGAGAGGGGTACCCAAGCTTCTAAGAAATAACGAGTTTCCGAAATACCAGCAAATATTTTTTCACCCAATCTTGATGATACTTGGTGGTCATGATCAGTGCACAAATCCCACTTGGCTCACCAAATTTTGTTCTTCTAGGTTGAAGCGTTCGTCTACAGTAGCAGTTTTTATATTTAGGTTTCCCTCTGTTCTCTCCTATATAGATAGATGAATTTGGAACTCTAAATCCAACATGCTGTGTAGTTGCTCCTTGAAACTTTACAAAATAAAGGAGTTCTCAGTTTTGTCTCTATGGTTTTTTCCTCTACAAGTAGCCCTAGGCACAGACTGTGGAAAAGCACTTTCAATGAGAGGGGTTGCCAAGCTTCTAAGAAATAACGAGTTTCCGAAATACCAGCAAATATTTTTTCACCCAATATTGATGATACTTGTTGCTAATGATCAGTACACAAATCCCACATGGCTCACCAAATTTAGTTCTTCTAGGTTGAAGCGTTCGTGTACAGTAGCAGTTTTTATATTTAGGTTTCCCTCTGTTCTCTCCTATATAGATAGATGAATTTGGAACTCTAAATTCAACGTGGTTTGCAGTAGCTCTTTGAAACTTGACAAAATAAAGGAGTTCTCAGATTTGTCTCTATGGTTTGTTTTCTCTTCAAGTAGCCCTAGGCACATACTGTGGAAAAGCACTTTCATTGAGAGGGGTTGCCAAGCTTCTAAGAAATAACGAGTTTCCGAAATACCAGCAAATATTTTTTCACCCAATCTTGATGATACTTGGTGGTAATGATCAGTACTCAAATCCCACTTGGCTAACCAATTTTTGTTCATCTAGGATGAAGCATTCGTGTACAGTAGCAGTTTTAATATTTAGGTTTCCCTCTGTTCTCTCCTATATAGATAGATGAATTTGGAACTCTAAATCCAACATGGTTTGTAGTAGCTCTTTGAAACTTGGCAAAATAAAGGAGTTCTCTGTTTTGTCTCTATGGTTTGTTTCCTTTTAAAGTAGCCCTAGGTACAGCCTGTGGAAAGCACTTTCATTGAGATGGGTTGTCAAGCTTCTAAGAAATAACGAGTTTCCGAAATACCAGCAAATATTTTTCACACAAACTTGTTGATACTTGGTGGTAATGATCAGTACACAAATCCCACTTGGCTTACCAAATTTTGTTCTTCTAGATTGAAGCGTTCGTCTACAGTAGCAGTTTTTATATTTAGGTCTCCCTCTGTTCTCTCCTATATAGATAGATGAATTTGGAACTCTAAATCCAACATGCTTTGTAGTAGCTCCTTGAAACTTGACAAAATAAAGGAGTTCTCAGTTTTGTCTCTATGGTTTGTTTCCTCTTCAAGTACCCCTAGGCACAGACTGTGGAAAGCACTTTCATTGAGATGGGTTGTCAAGCTTCTAAGAAATAACGAGTTTCCGAAATACCACCAAATATTTTTTCACACAATCTTGTTGATACTTGGTGGTAATGATCAGTACACAAATCCCACTTGGCTCACCAAATTTGGTCTTCTAGGTTGAAGCGTTCGTCTACAGTAGCAGTTTTTATATTTAGGTTTCTCTCTGTTCTCTCCTATATAGATAGATGAATTTGGAACTCTAAATCCAACATGGTTTCTAGTAGCTCTTTGAACTTGACAAAATAAAGGAGTTCTCAGATTTGTCACTATGTTTTGTATCCTCTTCAATAGCCCTAGGCACAGACTGTGGAAAAGCACTTTCATTGAAAGGGGTTGCCAAGCTTCTAAGAAATAACGAGTTTCGGAAATACCAGCAAATATTTTTTCACCCAAACTTGATGATACTTGGTGGTAATGATTAGTATACAAATCCCACTTGGCTTACCAAATTTTGTTCTTCTAGGTTGAAGCGTTCGTCTACAGTAGCAGTTTTTATATTTAGGTTTCCCTCTGTTCTCTCCTATATAGATGGTTGAATTTGGAACTCTAAATCCAACATGCTTTGTAGTAGCTCCTTGAAACTTGAAAAAATAAAGGAGTTCTCAGTTTTGTCTCTATGGTTTGTTTCCTCTTCAAGTAGCCCTAGGCACAGACTGTGGAAAAGCACTTTCATTGAGAGGGGTTGCCAAGCTTCTAAGAAATAACGAGTTTCCGAAATACCAGCAAATATTTTTTCACCCAATCTTGATGATACTTGTTGCTAATGATCAGTACACAAATCCCACTTGGCTGACCAAATTTTGTTCTTCTAGGTTGAAGCGTTCGTCTACAGTTACAGTTTTTATATTTAGGTTTCCCTCTGTTCTCTCCTATATAGAAAGGTGAATTTGGAACTCTAAATCCAACATGCTTTGTAGTAGCACCTTGAAACTTTACAAAATAAAGGAGTTCTCAGTTTTGTCTCTATGGTTTGTTTCCTCTACAAGTAGCCCTAGGCACAGACTGTGGAAAAGCACTTTCAATGAGAGGGGTTGCCAAGCTTCTAAGAAATAACGAGTTTCCGAAATACCAGCAAATATTTTTTCACCCAATATTGATGATACTTGTTGCTAATGATCAGTACACAAATGCCACATGGCTCACCAAATTTAGTTCTTCTAGGTTGAAGCGTTCGTGTACAGTAGCAGTTTTTATATTTAGGTTTCCCTTTGTTCTCTCCTATATAGATAGATGAATTTGGAACTCTAAATCCAACATGGTTTATAGTAGCTCCTTGAAACTTGACAAAATAAAGGAGTTCTCTGTTTTGTCTCTATGGTTTGTTTCCTCTTCAAGTAGCCCTAGGCACAGACTGTGGAAAAGCACTTTCATTGAGAGGGGTTGCCAAGCTTCTAAGAAATAACGAGTTTCCGAAATACCAGCAAATATTTTTTCACCCAATCTTGATGATACTTGTTGCTAATGATCAGTACACAAATCCCACTTTGCTCACCAAATTTAGTTCTTCTAGGTTGTAGCGTTCGTGTACAGTAGCAGTTTTTATATTTAGGTTTCCCTCTGTTCTCTCCTATACAGATAAATGAATTTGGAACTCTGAATCCAACATGGTTTGTAGTAGCTCTTTGAAACTTGACAAAATAAAGGAGTTCTCAGTTTTGTCTCTCTGGTTTGTTTCCTCTTCATGTAGCCCTAGGAACAGACTGTGGAAAAGCACTTTCATTGAGATGGGTTGCCAAGATTCTAAGAAATATCGAGTTTCCGAAATACCAGCAAATATTTTTTCACCCAAACTTGATGATACTTGGTGGTAATGATCAGCACACAATTCCCACTTGGCTAACCAATTTTTGTTCATCTAGGATGAAGCATTCGTGTACAGTAGCAGTTTTTATATTTAGGTTTCCCTCTGTTCTCTCCTATATAGATTGATGAATTTGGAACTCTAAATCCAACTTGGTTTGTAGTAGCTCTTTGAAACTTGACAAAATAAAGGAGTTCTCAGTTTTGTCTCTATGGTTTGTTTCCTCTTAAAGTAGCCCTAGGCACAGACTGTGGAAAGCACTTTCATTGAGATTGGTTGCCAAGCTTCTAAGAAATAACGAGTTTCCGAAATACCAGCAAATATCTCTTCACCCAATCTTGATGATACTTGGTGGTAGTGATCAGTACACAAATCCCACTTGCCTCACCAAATTTTGTTCTTCTAGGTTGAAGCGTTCGTCTACAGTAGCAGTTTTATATTTAGGTTTCTCTCTGTTCTCTCCTATATAGATAGATGAATTTGGAACTCTAAATTCAACGTGGTTTGCAGTAGCTCTTTGAAACTTGACAAAATAAAGGAGTTCTCAGATTTGTCTCTATGGTTTGTTTCCTCTTCAAGTAGCCCTAGGCACATACTGTGGAAAAGCAATTTCATTGAGAGGGGTTGCCAAGCTTCTAAGAAATAACGAGTTTCCGAAATACCAGCAAATATTTTTTCACCCAATCTTGATGATACTTGGTGGTAATGATCAGTACTCAAATCCCACTTGGCTCACCAAATTTTGTTCTTCTAGGTTGAAGCGTTCGTCTACAGTAGCAGTTTTTATATTTAGGTTTCCCTCTGTTCTCTCCTATATAGATAGATAAATTTGGAACTCTAAATCCAACATGGTTTGTAGTAGCTCTTTGAAACTTGACAAAATAAAGGAGTTCTCAGATTTGTCTCTATGGTTTGTTTCCTCTTCAAGTAGCCCTAGGCACAGACTGTGGAAAAGCACTTTCATTGAGAGGGGTACCCAAGCTTCTAAGAAATAACGAGTTTCCGAAATACCAGCAAATATTTTTTCACCCAATCTTGATGATACTTGGTGGTCATGATCAGTGCACAAATCCCACTTGGCTCACCAAATTTTGTTCTTCTAGGTTGAATCGTTCGTCTACAGTAGCAGTTTTTATATTTAGGTTTCCCTCTGTTCTCTCCTATATAGATAGATGAATTTGGAACTCTAAATCCAACATGCTGTGTAGTTGCTCCTTGAAACTTTACAAAATAAAGGAGTTCTCAGTTTTGTCTCTATGGTTTGTTTCCTCTACAAGTAGCCCTAGGCACAGACTGTGGAAAAGCACTTTCAATGAGAGGGGTTGCCAAGCTTCTAAGAAATAACGAGTTTCCGAAATACCAGCAAATATTTTTTCACCCAATATTGATGATACTTGTTGCTAATGATCAGTACACAAATCCCACATGGCTCACCAAATTTAGTTCTTCTAGGTTGAAGCGTTCGTGTACAGTAGCAGTTTTTATATTTAGGTTTCCCTCTGTTCTCTCCTATATAGATAGATGAATTTGGAACTCTAAATCCAACATGCTTTGTAGTAGCTCCTTGAAACTTGACAAAATAAAGGAGTTCTCAGTTTGTCTCTATTGTGTGTTTCCTCTTCAAGTAGCCCTAGGCACAGACTGTGGAAAAGCACTTTAATTGAGAGGGGTTGCCAAGCTTCTGAGAAATAACGAGTTTCCGAAATACCAGCAAATATTTTTTCACCCAATCTTGATGATACTTGTTGATAATGATCAGTACACAAATCCCACTTGGCTCTCCAAATTTAGTTCTTCTAGGTTTAAGCGTTCATGTACAGTAGCAGTTTTTATATTTAGATTTCCCTCTGTTCTCTCCTATATAGATAGATGAATTTGGAACTCTAAATCCAACATGGTTTGTAGTAGCTCTTTGAAACTTGGCAAAATAAAGGAGTTCTCAGTTTTGTCTCTATGGTTTGTTTCCTTTTAAAGTAGCCCTAGGCACAGACTGTGGAAAGCACTTTCATTGAGATGGGTTGTCAAGCTTCTAAGAAATAACGAGTTTCCGAAATACCAGCAAATATTTTTCACACAATCTTGTTGATACTTGGTGGTAATGATCAGTACACAAATCCCACTTGGCTCACCAAATTTTGTTCTTCTAGGTTGAAGCGTTCGTCTACAGTAGTAGTTTTTATATTTAGGTTTCTCTCTGTTCTCTCCTATATAGATAGATGAATTTGGAACTCTAAATCCAACATGGTTTGTAGTAGCTCTTTGAAACTTGACAAAATAAAGGAGTTCTCAGATTTGTCTCTATGGTTTGTTTCCTCTTCAAGTAGCCCTAGGCACAGACTGTGGAAAAGCACTTTCATTGAGAGGGGCTGCCAAGCTTCTAAGATATAACGAGTTTCCGAAATACCAGCAAATATTTTTTCACCCAATCTTGATGATACTTGGTGGTAATGATCAGTACACAAATCCCACTTGGCTTACCAAATTTTGTTCTTCTAGGTTGAAGTGTTCGTCTACAGTAGCAGTTTTTATATTTAGGTCTCCCTCTGTTCTCTCCTATATAGATAGATGAATTTGGAACTCTAAATCCAACATGCTTTGTAGTAGCTCCTTGAAACTTGACAAAATAAAGGAGTTCTCAGTTTTGTCTCTATGGTTTGTTTCCTCTTCAAGTAGCCCTAGGCACAGACTGTGGAAAGCACTTTCATTGAGATGGGTTGTCAAGCTTCTAAGAAATAACGAGTTTCCGAAATACCAGCAAATATTTTTTCACACAATCTTGTTGATACTTGGTGGTAATGATCAGTACACAAATCCCACTTGGCTCACCAAATTTGGTCTTTTAGGTTGAAGCGTTCGTCTACAGTAGCAGTTTTTATATTTAGGTTTCTCTCTGTTCTCTCCTATTTAGATAGATGAATTTGGAACTCTAAATCCAACATGGTTTGTAGTAGCTCTTTGAAACTTGACAAAATAAAGGAGTTCTCAGATTTGTCACTATGTTTTGTATCCTCTTCAAGTAGCCCTAGGCACAGACTGTGGAAAAGCATTTTCATTGAAAGGGGATGCCAAGCTTCTAAGAAATAACGAGTTTCGGAAATTCCAGCAAATATTTTTTCACCCAAACTTGATGATACTTGGTGGTAATGATTAGTATACAAATCCCACTTGGCTTACCAAATTTTGTTCTTCTAGGTTGAAGCGTTCGTCTACAGTAGCAGTTTTTATATTTAGGTTTCCCTCTGTTCTCTCCTATATAGAAAGATGAATTTGGAACTCTAAATCCAACATGCTTTGTAGTAGCTCCTTGAATCTTGACAAAATAAAGGAGTTCTCAGTTTTGTCTCTATTGTGTGTTTCCTCTTCAAGTAGCCCTAGGCACAGACTGTGGAAAAGCACTTTCATTGAGAGGGGTTGCCAAGCTTCTGAGAAATAACGAGTTTCCGATATACCAGCAAATATTTTTTCACCCAATCTTGATGATACTTGTTGATAATGATCAGTACACAAATCCCACTTGGCTCTCCAAATTTAGTTCTTCTAGGTTTAAGCGTTCGTGTACAGTAGCAGTTTTTATATTTAGATTTCCCTCTGTTCTCTCCTATATAGATAGATGAATTTGGAACTCTAAATCCAACATGGTTTGTAGTAGCTCTTTGAAACTTGGCAAAATAAAGGAGTTCTCAGTTTTGTCTCTATGGTTTGTTTCCTTTTAAAGTAGCCCTAGGCACAGACTGCGGAAAGCACTTTCATTGAGATGGGTTGTCAAGCTTCTAAGAAATAACGAGTTTCCGAATACCAGCAAATATTTTTCACACAATCTTGTTGATACTTGGTGGTAATGATCAGTACACAAATCCCACTTGGCTCACCAAATTTTGTTCTTCTAGGTTGAAGCGTTCGTCTACAGTAGTAGTTTTTATATTTAGGTTTCTCTCTGTTCTCTCCTATATAGATAGATGAATTTGGAACTCTAAATCCAACATGGTTTGTAGTAGCTCTTTGAAACTTGACAAAATAAAGGAGTTCTCAGATTTGTCTCTATGGTTTGTTTCCTCTTCAAGTAGCCCTAGGCACAGACTGTGGAAAAGCACTTTCATTGAGAGGGGCTGCCAAGCTTCTAAGATATAACGAGTTTCCGAAATACCAGCAAATATTTTTTCACCCAATCTTGATGATCCTTGGTGGTAATGATCAGTACACAAATCCCACTTGGCTTACCAAATTTTGTTCTTCTAGGTTGAAGCGTTCGTCTACAGTAGCAGTTTTTATATTTAGGTCTCCCTCTGTTCTCTCCTATATAGATAGATGAATTTGGAACTCTAAATCCAACATGCTTTGTAGTAGCTCCTTGAAACTTGACAAAATAAAGGAGTTCTCAGTTTTGTCTCTATGGTTTGTTTCCTCTTCAAGTAGCCCTAGGCACAGACTGTGGAAAGCACTTTCATTGAGATGGGTTGTCAAGCTTCTAAGAAATAACGAGTTTCCGAAATACCAGCAAATATTTTTTCACACAATCTTGTTGATACTTGGTGGTAATGATCAGTACACAAATCCCACTTGGCTCACCAAATTTGGTCTTCTAGGTTGAAGCGTTCGTCTACAGTAGCAGTTTTTATATTTAGGTTTCTCTCTGTTCTCTCCTATTTAGATAGATGAATTTGGAACTCTAAATCCAACATGGTTTGTAGTAGCTCTTTGAAACTTGACAAAATAAAGGAGTTCTCAGATTTGTCACTATGTTTTGTATCCTCTTCAAGTAGCCCTAGGCACAGACTGTGGAAAAGCACTTTCATTGAAAGGGGATGCCAAGCTTCTAAGAAATAACGAGTTTCGGAAATTCCAGCAAATATTTTTTCACCCAAACTTGATGATACTTGGTGGTAATGATTAGTATACAAATCCCACTTGGCTTACCAAATTTTGTTCTTCTAGGTTGAAGCGTTCGTCTACAGTAGCAGTTTTTATATTTAGGTTTCCCTCTGTTCTCTCCTATATAGAAAGATGAATTTGGAACTCTAAATCCAACATGCTTTGTAGTAGCTCCTTGAATCTTGACAAAATAAAGGAGTTCTCAGTTTTGTCTCTATTGTGTGTTTCCTCTTCAAGTAGCCCTAGGCACAGACTGTGGAAAAGCACTTTCATTGAGAGGGGTTGCCAAGCTTCTGAGAAATAACGAGTTTCCGATATACCAGCAAATATTTTTTCACCCAATCTTGATGATACTTGTTGATAATGATCAGTACACAAATCCCACTTGGCTCTCCAAATTTAGTTCTTCTAGGTTTAAGCGTTCGTGTACAGTAGCAGTTTTTATATTTAGATTTCCCTCTGTTCTCTCCTATATAGATAGATGAATTTGGAACTCTAAATCCAACATGGTTTGTAGTAGCTCTTTGAAACTTGGCAAAATAAAGGAGTTCTCAGTTTTGTCTCTATGGTTTGTTTCCTTTTAAAGTAGCCCTAGGCACAGACTGCGGAAAGCACTTTCATTGAGATGGGTTGTCAACTTCTAAGAAATAACGAGTTTCCGAATACCAGCAAATATTTTTCACACAATCTTGTTGATACTTGGTGGTAATGATCAGTACACAAATCCCACTTGGCTTACCAAATTTTGTTTATCTAGGTTGAAGCGTTAGTCTACAGTAGCAGTTTTTATATTTAGGTTTCCCTCTGTTCTCTCCTATATAGATATATGAATTTGGAACTCTAAATCCAACATGCTTTGTAGTAGCTCCTTGAAACTTGACAAAATAAAGGAGTTCTCAGTTTGTCTCTATTGTGTGTTTCCTCTTCAAGTAGCCCTAGGCACAGACTGTGGAAAAGCACTTTCATTGAGAGGGGTTGCCAAGCTTCTGAGAAATAACGAGTTTCCGAAATACCAGCAAATATTTTTTCACCCAATCTTGATGATACTTGTTGATAATGATCAGTACACAAATCCCACTTGGCTCTCCAAATTTACTTCTTCTAGGTTTAAGCGTTCATGTACAGTAGCAGTTTTTATATTTAGATTTCCCTCTGTTCTCTCCTATATAGATAGATGAATTTGGAACTCTAAATCCAACATGGTTTGTAGTAGCTCTTTGAAACTTGGCAAAATAAAGGAGTTCTCAGTTTTGTCTCTATGGTTTGTTTCCTTTTAAAGTAGCCCTAGGCACAGACTGTGGAAAGCACTTTCATTGAGATGGGTTGTCAAGCTTCTAAGAAATAACGAGTTTCCGAAATACCAGCAAATATTTTTCACACAATCTTGTTGATACTTGGTGGTAATGATCAGTACACAAATCCCACTTGGCTCACCAAATGTTGTTCTTCTAGGTTGAAGCGTTCGTCTACAGTAGTAGTTTTTATATTTAGGTTTCTCTCTGTTCTCTCCTATATATATAGATGAATTTGGAACTCTAAATCCAACATGGTTTGTAGTAGCTCTTTGAAACTTGACAAAATAAAGGAGTTCTCAGATTTGTCTCTATGGTTTGTTTCCTCTTCAAGTAGCCCTAGGCACAGACTGTGGAAAAGCACTTTCATTGAGAGGGGCTGCCAAGCTTCTAAGATATAACGAGTTTCCGAAATACCAGCAAATATTTTTTCACCCAATCTTGATGATACTTGGTGGTAATGATCAGTACACAAATCCCACTTGGCTTACCAAATTTTGTTCTTCTAGGTTGAAGTGTTCGTCTACAGTAGCAGTTTTTATATTTAGGTCTCCCTCTGTTCTCTCCTATATAGATAGATGAATTTGGAACTCTAAATCCAACATGCTTTGTAGTAGCTCCTTGAAACTTGACAAAATAAAGGAGTTCTCAGTTTTGTCTCTATGGTTTGTTTCCTCTTCAAGTAGCCCTAGGCACAGACTGTGGAAAGCACTTTCATTGAGATGGGTTGTCAAGCTTCTAAGAAATAACGAGTTTCCGAAATACCAGCAAATATTTTTTCACACAATCTTGTTGATACTTGGTGGTAATGATCAGTACACAAATCCCACTTGGCTCACCAAATTTGGTCTTTTAGGTTGAAGCGTTCGTCTATAGTAGCAGTTTTTATATTTAGGTTTCTCTCTGTTCTCTCCTATTTAGATAGATGAATTTGGAACTCTAAATCCAACATGGTTTGTAGTAGCTCTTTGAAACTTGACAAAATAAAGGAGTTCTCAGATTTGTCACTATGTTTTGTATCCTCTTCAAGTAGCCCTAGGCACAGACTGTGGAAAAGCATTTTCATTGAAAGGGGATGCCAAGCTTCTAAGAAATAACGAGTTTCGGAAATTCCAGCAAATATTTTTTCACCCAAACTTGATGATACTTGGTGGTAATGATTAGTATACAAATCCCACTTGGCTTACCAAATTTTGTTCTTCTAGGTTGAAGCGTTCGTCTACAGTAGCAGTTTTTATATTTAGGTTTCCCTCTGTTCTCTCCTATATAGAAAGATGAATTTGGAACTCTAAATCCAACATGCTTTGTAGTAGCTCCTTGAATCTTGACAAAATAAAGGAGTTCTCAGTTTTGTCTCTATTGTGTGTTTCCTCTTCAAGTAGCCCTAGGCACAGACTGTGGAAAAGCACTTTCATTGAGAGGGGTTGCCAAGCTTCTGAGAAATAACGAGTTTCCGATATACCAGCAAATATTTTTTCACCCAATCTTGATGATACTTGTTGATAATGATCAGTACACAAATCCCACTTGGCTCTCCAAATTTAGTTCTTCTAGGTTTAAGCGTTCGTGTACAGTAGCAGTTTTTATATTTAGATTTCCCTCTGTTCTCTCCTATATAGATAGATGAATTTGGAACTCTAAATCCAACATGGTTTGTAGTAGCTCTTTGAAACTTGGCAAAATAAAGGAGTTCTCAGTTTTGTCTCTATGGTTTGTTTCCTTTTAAAGTAGCCCTAGGCACAGACTGCGGAAAGCACTTTCATTGAGATGGGTTGTCAAGCTTCTAAGAAATAACGAGTTTCCGAATACCAGCAAATATTTTTCACACAATCTTGTTGATACTTGGTGGTAATGATCAGTACACAAATCCCACTTGGCTCACCAAATTTTGTTCTTCTAGGTTGAAGCGTTCGTCTACAGTAGTAGTTTTTATATTTAGGTTTCTCTCTGTTCTCTCCTATATAGATAGATGAATTTGGAACTCTAAATCCAACATGGTTTGTAGTAGCTCTTTGAAACTTGACAAAATAAAGGAGTTCTCAGATTTGTCTCTATGGTTTGTTTCCTCTTCAAGTAGCCCTAGGCACAGACTGTGGAAAAGCACTTTCATTGAGAGGGGCTGCCAAGCTTCTAAGATATAACGAGTTTCCGAAATACCAGCAAATATTTTTTCACCCAATCTTGATGATACTTGGTGGTAATGATCAGTACACAAATCCCACTTGGCTTACCAAATTTTGTTCTTCTAGGTTGAAGCGTTCGTCTACAGTAGCAGTTTTTATATTTAGGTCTCCCTCTGTTCTCTCCTATATAGATAGATGAATTTGGAACTCTAAATCCAACATGCTTTGTAGTAGCTCCTTGAAACTTGACAAAATAAAGGAGTTCTCAGTTTTGTCTCTATGGTTTGTTTCCTCTTCAAGTAGCCCTAGGCACAGACTGTGGAAAGCACTTTCATTGAGATGGGTTGTCAAGCTTCTAAGAAATAACGAGTTTCCGAAATACCAGCAAATATTTTTTCACACAATCTTGTTGATACTTGGTGGTAATGATCAGTACACAAATCCCACTTGGCTCACCAAATTTGGTCTTTTAGGTTGAAGCGTTCGTCTATAGTAGCAGTTTTTATATTTAGGTTTCTCTCTGTTCTCTCCTATTTAGATAGATGAATTTGGAACTCTAAATCCAACATGGTTTGTAGTAGCTCTTTGAAACTTGACAAAATAAAGGAGTTCTCAGATTTGTCACTATGTTTTGTATCCTCTTCAAGTAGCCCTAGGCACAGACTGTGGAAAAGCATTTTCATTGAAAGGGGATGCCAAGCTTCTAAGAAATAACGAGTTTCGGAAATTCCAGCAAATATTTTTTCACCCAAACTTGATGATACTTGGTGGTAATGATTAGTATACAAATCCCACTTGGCTTACCAAATTTTGTTCTTCTAGGTTGAAGCGTTCGTCTACAGTAGCAGTTTTTATATTTAGGTTTCCCTCTGTTCTCTCCTATATAGAAAGATGAATTTGGAACTCTAAATCCAACATGCTTTGTAGTAGCTCCTTGAATCTTGACAAAATAAAGGAGTTCTCAGTTTTGTCTCTATTGTGTGTTTCCTCTTCAAGTAGCCCTAGGCACAGACTGTGGAAAAGCACTTTCATTGAGAGGGGTTGCCAAGCTTCTGAGAAATAACGAGTTTCCGATATACCAGCAAATATTTTTTCACCCAATCTTGATGATACTTGTTGATAATGATCAGTACACAAATCCCACTTGGCTCTCCAAATTTAGTTCTTCTAGGTTTAAGCGTTCGTGTACAGTAGCAGTTTTTATATTTAGATTTCCCTCTGTTCTCTCCTATATAGATAGATGAATTTGGAACTCTAAATCCAACATGGTTTGTAGTAGCTCTTTGAAACTTGGCAAAATAAAGGAGTTCTCAGTTTTGTCTCTATGGTTTGTTTCCTTTTAAAGTAGCCCTAGGCACAGACTGCGGAAAGCACTTTCATTGAGATGGGTTGTCAAGCTTCTAAGAAATAACGAGTTTCCGAATACCAGCAAATATTTTTCACACAATCTTGTTGATACTTGGTGGTAATGATCAGTACACAAATCCCACTTGGCTCACCAAATTTTGTTCTTCTAGGTTGAAGCGTTCGTCTACAGTAGTAGTTTTTATATTTAGGTTTCTCTCTGTTCTCTCCTATATAGATAGATGAATTTGGAACTCTAAATCCAACATGGTTTGTAGTAGCTCTTTGAAACTTGACAAAATAAAGGAGTTCTCAGATTTGTCTCTATGGTTTGTTTCCTCTTCAAGTAGCCCTAGGCACAGACTGTGGAAAAGCACTTTCATTGAGAGGGGCTGCCAAGCTTCTAAGATATAACGAATTTCCGAAATACCAGCAAATATTTTTTCACCCAATCTTGATGATACTTGGTGGTAATGATCAGTACACAAATCCCACTTGGCTTACCAAATTTTGTTCTTCTAGGTTGAAGCGTTCGTCTACAGTAGCAGTTTTTATATTTAGGTCTCCCTCTGTTCTCTCCTATATAGATAGATGAATTTGGAACTCTAAATCCAACATGCTTTGTAGTAGCTCCTTGAAACTTGACAAAATAAAGGAGTTCTCAGTTTTGTCTCTATGGTTTGTTTCCTCTTCAAGTAGCCCTAGGCACAGACTGTGGAAAGCACTTTCATTGAGATGGGTTGTCAAGCTTCTAAGAAATAACGAGTTTCCGAAATACCAGCAAATATTTTTTCACACAATCTTGTTGATACTTGGTGGTAATGATCAGTACACAAATCCCACTTGGCTCACCAAATTTGGTCTTCTAGGTTGAAGCGTTCGTCTACAGTAGCAGTTTTTATATTTATTTTTCTCTCTGTTCTCTCCTATTTAGATAGATGAATTTGGAACTCTAAATCCAACATGGTTTGTAGTAGCTCTTTGAAACTTGACAAAATAAAGGAGTTCTCAGATTTGTCACTATGTTTTGTATCCTCTTCAAGTAGCCCTAGGCACAGACTGTGGAAAAGCACTTTCATTGAAAGGGGTTGCCAAGCTTCTAAGAAATAACGAGTTTCGGAAATTCCAGCAAATATTTTTTCACCCAAACTTGATGATACTTGGTGGTAATGATTAGTATACAAATCCCACTTGGCTTACCAAATTTTGTTCTTCTAGGTTGAAGCGTTCGTCTACAGTAGCAGTTTTTATATTTAGGTTTCCCTCTGTTCTCTCCTATATAGAAAGATGAATTTGGAACTCTAAATCCAACATGCTTTGTAGTACCTCCTTGAATCTTGACAAAATAAAGGAGTTCTCAGTTTTGTCTCTATTGTGTGTTTCCTCTTCAAGTAGCCCTAGGCACAGACTGTGGAAAAGCACTTTCATTGAGAGGGGTTGTCAAGCTTCTGAGAAATAACGAGTTTCCGAAATACCAGCAAATATTTTTTCACCCAATCTTGATGATACTTGTTGATAATGATCAGTACACAAACCCCACTTGGCTCTCCAAATTTAGTTCTTCTAGGTTTAAGTGTTCGTGTACAGTAGCAGTTTTTATATTTAGATTTCCCTCTGTTCTCTCCTATATAGATAGATGAATTTGGAACTCTAAATCCAACATAGTTTGTAGTAGCTCTTTGAAACTTGGCAAAATAAAGGAGTTCTCAGTTTTGTCTCTATGGTTTGTTTCCTTTTAAAGTAGCCCTAGGCACAGACTGCGGAAAGCACTTTCATTGAGATGGGTTGTCAAGCTTCTAAGAAATAACGAGTTTCCGAAATACCAGCAAACATTTTTCACACAATCTTGTTGATACTTGGTGGTAATGATCAGTACACAAATCCCACTTGGCTCACCAAATTTTGTTCTTCTAGGTTGAAGCGTTCGTCTACAGTAGTAGTTTTTATATTTAGGTTTCTCTCTGTTCTCTCCTATATAGATAGATGAATTTGGAACTCTAAATCCAACATGGTTTGTAGTAGCTCTTTGAAACTTGACAAAATAAAGGAGTTCTCAGATTTGTCTCTATGGTTTGTTTCCTCTTCAAGTAGCCCTAGGCACAGACTGTGGAAAAGCACTTTCATTGAGAGGGGCTGCCAAGCTTCTAAGATATAACGAGTTTCCGAAATACCAGCAAATATTTTTTCACCCAATCTTGATGATACTTGGTGGTAATGATCAGTACACAAATCCCACTTGGCTTACCAAATTTTGTACTTCTAGGTTTGAAGCGTTCGTCTACAGTAGCAGTTTTTATATTTAGGTCTCCCTCTGTTCTCTCCTATATAGATAGATGAATTTGGAACTCTAAATCCAACATGCTTTGTAGTAGCTCTTTGAAACTTGACAAAATAAAGGAGTTCTCAGATTTGTCACTATGTTTTGTATCCTCTTCAAGTAGCCCTAGGCACAGACTGTGGAAAAGCACTTTCATTGGAAGGGGTTGCCAAGCTTCTAAGAAATAACGAGTTTCCGAAATACCAGCAAATATTTTTTCACCCAATCTTGATGATACTTGTTGCTAATGATCAGTACACAAATCCCACTTTGCTCACCAAATTTAGTTCTTCTAGGTTGTAGCGTTCGTGTACAGTAGCAGTTTTTATATTTAGGTTTCCCTCTGTTCTCTCCTATACAGATAGATGAATTTGGAACTCTAAATCCAACATGGTTTGTAGTAGCTCTTTGAAACTTGACAAAATAAAGGAGTTCTCAGTTTTGTCTCTCTGGTGTTTCCTCTTCATGTAGCCCTAGGAACAGACTGTGGAAAAGCACTTTCATTGAGATGGGTTGCCAAGATTCTAAGAAATATCGAGTTTCCGAAATACCAGCAAATATTTTTTCACCCAAACTTGATGATACTTTGTGGTAATGATCAGCACACAAATCCCACTTGGCTCACCAAAATTTGTTCTTCCAGTTTGAAACGTTCGTCTACAGTAGCAGTTAATATATTTAGGTTTCTCTCTGTTCTCTCCTATATAGATAGATGAATTTGGAACTCTAAATCCAACCTGGTTTGTAGTAGCTCTTTGAAACTTGATAAAAATAAAGGAGTTCTCAGATTTGTCTCTATGGTTTGTTTCCTCTACAAGTAGCCCTAGGCACAGACTGTGGAAAAACACTTTCATTGGGAGGGGTTGCCAAGCTTCTAAGAAATAACGAGTTTCCGAAATACCAGCAAATATTTTTTTCACCCAATCTTGATGATACTTGTGTGGTAATGATCAGTACACAAATCCCACTTGGCTCACCAAATTTTCTTCTTCTAGGTTGAAGCGTTCGTCTACAGTAGCAGTTTTTATATTTAGGTTTCACTCTGTTCTCTCATATATAGATAGATGAATTTGGAACTCTAAATCCAACATGGTTTGTAGTAGCTCTTTGAAACTTGACAAAATAAAGGAGTTCTCAGTTTTGTCTCTCTGGTTTGTTTCCTCTTCATGTAGCCCTATGAACAGACTGTGGAAAAGCACTTTCATTGAGATGAGTTGCCAAGCTTCTAAGAAATATCGAGTTTCCAAAATACCAGCAAATATTTTTTTCACCCAAACTTGATGATACTTGGTGGTAATGATCAGCACACAAATCCCACTTGGCTAACCAATTTTTGTTCATCTAGGATGAAGCATTCGTGTACAGTAGCAGTTTTTATATTTAGGTTTCCCTCTGTTCTCTCCTATATAGATAGATGAATTTGGAACTCTAAATCCAACATGGTTTGTAGTAGCTCTTTGAAACTTGACAAAATAAAGGAGTTCTCAGTTTTGTCTCTATGGTTTGTTTCCTCTTCAAGTAGCCCTCGGCACAGACTGTGGAAAGCACTTTCATTGAGATGGGTTGTCAAGCTTCTAAGAAATAACGAGTTTCCGAAATACCAGCAAATATTTTTTCACACAATCTTGTTGATACTTGGTGGTAATGATCAGTACACAAATCCCACTTGGCTCACCAAATTTGGTCTTCTAGGTTGAAGCGTTCGTCTTCAATAGCAGTTTTTATATTTATTTTTCTCTCTGTTCTCTCCTATATAGATAGATGAATTTGGAACTCTAAATCCAACATGGTTTGTAGTGGCTCTTTGAAACTTGACAAAATAAAGGAGTTCTCAGTTTTGTCGCTATTGTTTGTTTCCTCTTCAAGTAGCCCCAGGCACAGACTGTGGAAAGCACTTTCATTGAGATGGGTTGCCAAGCTTCTAAGAAATAACGAGTTTCCGAAATACCAGCAAATATTTTTTCACCCAATCTTGATGATACTTGGTGGTAATGATCAGTACACAAATCCCACTTGGCTCACCAAATTTTGTTCTTCTAGGTTGAAGCGTTCGTCTACAATAGCAGTTTTTATATTTAGGTTTCTCTCTGTTCTCTCATATATAGATAGATGAATTTGGAACTCTAAATCGAACATGGTTTGTAGTAGCTCTTTGAAACTTGACAAAATAAAGGAATTCTCAGTTTTATCTCTATGGTTTGTTTCCTCTTTAAGTAGCCCTAGGCAGAGACTTGGGAAAAGCACTTTCATTGAAAGGGGTTGCCAAGCTTCCAAGAAATAACGAGTTTCCGAAATACCAGCAAATATTTTTTCACACAATCTTGTTGATACTTGGTGGTAATGATCAGTACACAAATCCCACTTGGCTCACCAAATTTTGTTCATCTAGGTTGATGCGTTCGTCTACAATAGCAGTTTTTATATTTAGGTTTCTCTCTGTTCTCTCCTATATAGATAGATGAATTTGGAACTCTAAATCCAACATGGTTTGTAGTAGCTCTTTGAAATTTGACAAAATAAAGGAGGTCTCAGATTTGTCTCCATGATTTGTTTACTCTTCAAGTAGCCCTAGGCATAGACTGTGGAAAAGCACTTTCATTGAGAGGGGTTGCCAAGCTTCTAAGAAATAACGAGTTTCCGAAATACCAGCAAATATTTTTTCACCGAATCTTGATGATACTTGGTGGTAATGATCAGTACACAAATCCCACTTGGCTCACCAAATTTTGTTCTTCTAGGTTGAAGCGTTCGTCTACAGTAGCAGTTTTTATATTTAGGTTTCCCTCTGTTCTCTCCTATATAGATAGATGAATTTGGAACTCTAAATCCAACATGCTTTGTAGTAGCTCCTTGAAACTTGACAAAATAAAGGAGTTCTCAGTTTTGTCTCTATGGTTTGTTTCCTCTTCAAGTAGCCCTAGGCACAGACTGTGGAAAGCACTTTCATTGAGATGGGTTGTCAAGCTTCTAAGAAATAACGAGTTTCCGAAATACCAGCAAATATTTTTTCACACAATCTTGTTGATACTTGGTGGTAATGATCAGTACACAAATCCCACTTGGCTCACCAAATTTGGTCTTCTAGGTTGAAGCGTTCGTCTACAGTAGCAGTTTTTATATTTATTTTTCTCTCTGTTCTCTCCTATTTAGATAGATGAATTTGGAACTCTAAATCCAACATGGTTTGTAGTAGCTCTTTGAAACTTGACAAAATAAAGGAGTTCTCAGATTTGTCACTATGTTTTGTATCCTCTTCAAGTAGCCCTAGGCACAGACTGTGGAAAAGCACTTTCATTGAAAGGGGTTGCCAAGCTTCTAAGAAATAACGAGTTTCGGAAATTCCAGCAAATATTTTTTCACCCAAACTTGATGATACTTGGTGGTAATGATTACTATACAAATCCCACTTGGCTTACCAAATTTTGTTCTTCTAGGTTGAAGCGTTCGTCTACAGTAGCAGTTTTTATATTTAGGTTTCCCTCTGTTCTCTCCTATATAGAAAGATGAATTTGGAACTCTAAATCCAACATGCTTTGTAGTACCTCCTTGAATCTTGACAAAATAAAGGAGTTCTCAGTTTTGTCTCTATTGTGTGTTTCCTCTTCAAGTAGCCCTAGGCACAGACTGTGGAAAAGCACTTTCATTGAGAGGGGTTGTCAAGCTTCTGAGAAATAACGAGTTTCCGAAATACTAGCAAATATTTTTTCACCCAATCTTGATGATACTTGTTGATAATGATCAGTACACAAACCCCACTTGGCTCTCCAAATTTAGTTCTTCTAGGTTTAAGTGTTCGTGTACAGTAGCAGTTTTTATATTTAGATTTCCCTCTGTTCTCTCCTATATAGATAGATGAATTTGGAACTCTAAATCCAACATAGTTTGTAGTAGCTCTTTGAAACTTGGCAAAATAAAGGAGTTCTCAGTTTTGTCTCTATGGTTTGTTTCCTTTTAAAGTAGCCCTAGGCACAGACTGTGGAAAAGCACTTTCATTGAGAGGGGCTGCCAAGCTTCTAAGATATAACGAGTTTCCGAAATACCAGCAAATATTTTTTCACCCAATCTTGATGATATTGGTGGTAATGATCAGTACACAAATCCCACTTGGCTTACCAAATTTTGTACTTCTAGGTTTGAAGCGTTCGTCTACAGTAGCAGTTTTTATATTTAGGTCTCCCTCTGTTCTCTCCTATATAGATAGATGAATTTGGAACTCTAAATCCAACATGCTTTGTAGTAGCTCTTTGAAACTTGACAAAATAAAGGAGTTCTCAGTTTTGTCTCTATGGTTTGTTTCCTCTTCAAGTAGCCCAAGGCACAGACTGCGGAAAGCACTTTCATTGAGATGGGTTGTCAAGCTTCTAAGAAATAACGAGTTTCCGAAATACCAGCAAATATTTTTACACACAATCTTGTTGATACTTGGTGGTAATGATCAGTACACAAATCCCACTTGGCTAACCAAATTTGGTCTTCTAGGTTGAAGCGTTCGTCTACAGTAGCAGTTTTTATATTTATTTTTCTCTCTGTTCTCTCCTATATAGATAGATGAATTTGGAACTCTAAATCCAACATGGTTTGTAGTAGCTCTTTGAAACTTGACAAAATAAAGGAGTTCTCAGATTTGTCACTATGTTTTGTATCCTCTTCAAGTAGCCCTAGGCACAGACTGTGGAAAAGCACTTTCATTGGAAGGGGTTGCCAAGCTTCTAAGAAATAACGAGTTTCCGAAATACCAGCAAATATTTTTTCACCCAATCTTGATGATACTTGTTGCTAATGATCAGTACACAAATCCCACTTTGCTCACCAAATTTAGTTCTTCTAGGTTGTAGCGTTCGTGTACAGTAGCAGTTTTTATATTTAGGTTTCCCTCTGTTCTCTCCTATACAGATAGATGAATTTGGAACTCTAAATCCAACATGGTTTGTAGTAGCTCTTTGAAACTTGACAAAATAAAGGAGTTCTCAGTTTTGTCTCTCTGGTGTTTCCTCTTCATGTAGCCCTAGGAACAGACTGTGGAAAAGCACTTTCATTGAGATGGGTTGCCAAGATTCTAAGAAATATCGAGTTTCCGAAATACCAGCAAATATTTTTTCACCCAAACTTGATGATACTTTGTGGTAATGATCAGCACACAAATCCCACTTGGCTCACCAAAATTTGTTCTTCCAGTTTGAAACGTTCGTCTACAGTAGCAGTTAATATATTTAGGTTTCTCTCTGTTCTCTCCTATATAGATAGATGAATTTGGAACTCTAAATCCAACCTGGTTTGTA
Organism: Callospermophilus lateralis; assembly: GCF_048772815.1. Taxonomy (NCBI): domain Eukaryota; kingdom Metazoa; phylum Chordata; class Mammalia; order Rodentia; family Sciuridae; genus Callospermophilus; species Callospermophilus lateralis. Next base: position 68,053 of record NW_027515469.1, read on the forward strand.
GTAGCTCTTTGAAACTTGATAAAATAAAGGAGTTCTCAGATTTGTCTCTATGGTTTGTTTCCTCTACAAGTAGCCCTAGGCACAGACTGTGGAAAAACACTTTCATTGGGAGGGGTTGCCAAGCTTCTAAGAAATAACGAGTTTCCGAAATACCAGCAAATATTTTTTCACCCAATCTTGATGATACTTGGTGGTAATGATCAGTACACAAATCCCACTTGGCTCACCAAATTTTCTTCTTCTAGGTTGAAGCGTTCGTCTACAGTAGCAGTTTTTATATTTAGGTTTCACTCTGTTCTCTCATATATAGATAGATGAATTTGGAACTCTAAATCCAACATGGTTTGTAGTAGCTCTTTGAAACTTGACAAAATAAAGGAGTTCTCAGTTTTGTCTCTCTGGTTTGTTTCCTCTTCATGTAGCCCTATGAACAGACTGTGGAAAAGCACTTTCATTGAGATGAGTTGCCAAGCTTCTAAGAAATATCGAGTTTCCAAAATACCAGCAAATATTTTTTTCACCCAAACTTGATGATACTTGGTGGTAATGATCAGCACACAAATCCCACTTGGCTAACCAATTTTTGTTCATCTAGGATGAAGCATTCGTGTACAGTAGCAGTTTTTATATTTAGGTTTCCCTCTGTTCTCTCCTATATAGATAGATGAATTTGGAACTCTAAATCCAACATGGTTTGTAGTAGCTCTTTGAAACTTGACAAAATAAAGGAGTTCTCAGTTTTGTCTCTATGGTTTGTTTCCTCTTCAAGTAGCCCTCGGCACAGACTGTGGAAAGCACTTTCATTGAGATGGGTTGTCAAGCTTCTAAGAAATAACGAGTTTCCCAAATACCAGCAAATATTTTTTCACACAATCTTGTTGATACTTGGTGGTAATGATCAGTACACAAATCCCACTTGGCTCACCAAATTTGGTCTTCTAGGTTGAAGCGTTCGTCTTCAATAGCAGTTTTTATATTTATTTTTCTCTCTGTTCTCTCCTATATAGATAGATGAATTTGGAACTCTAAATCCAACATGGTTTGTAGTGGCTCTTTGAAACTTGACAAAATAAAGGAGTTCTCAGTTTTGTCGCTATTGTTTGTTTCCTCTTCAAGTAGCCCCAGGCACAGACTGTGGAAAGCACTTTCATTGAGATGGGTTGCCAAGCTTCTAAGAAATAACGAGTTTCCGAAATACCAGCAAATATTTTTTCACCCAATCTTGATGATACTTGGTGGTAATGATCAGTACACAAATCCCACTTGGCTCACCAAATTTTGTTCTTCTAGGTTGAAGCGTTCGTCTACAATAGCAGTTTTTATATTTAGGTTTCTCTCTGTTCTCTCATATATAGATAGATGAATTTGGAACTCTAAATCGAACATGGTTTGTAGTAGCTCTTTGAAACTTGACAAAATAAAGGAATTCTCAGTTTTATCTCTATGGTTTGTTTCCTCTTTAAGTAGCCCTAGGCAGAGACTTGGGAAAAGCACTTTCATTGAAAGGGGTTGCCAAGCTTCCAAGAAATAACGAGTTTCCGAAATACCAGCAAATATTTTTTCACACAATCTTGTTGATACTTGGTGGTAATGATCAGTACACAAATCCCACTTGGCTCACCAAATTTTGTTCATCTAGGTTGATGCGTTCGTCTACAATAGCAGTTTTTATATTTAGGTTTCTCTCTGTTCTCTCCTATATAGATAGATGAATTTGGAACTCTAAATCCAACATGGTTTGTAGTAGCTCTTTGAAACTTGACAAAATAAAGGAGGTCTCAGATTTGTCTCCATGATTTGTTTACTCTTCAAGTAGCCCTAGGCATAGACTGTGGAAAAGCACTTTCATTGAGAGGGGTTGCCAAGCTTCTAAGAAATAACGAGTTTCCGAAATACCAGCAAATATTTTTTCACCGAATCTTGATGATACTTGGTGGTAATGATCAGTACACAAATCCCACTTGGCTCACCAAATTTTGTTCTTCTAGGTTGAAGCGTTCGTCTACAGTAGCAGTTTTTATATTTAGGTTTCCCTCTGTTCTCTCCTATATAGATAGATGAATTTGGAACTCTAAATCCAACATGGTTTGTAGTAGCTCTTTGAAACTTGACAAAATAAAGGAGTTCTCAGTTTTGTCTCTATGGTTTGTTTCCTCTTAAAGAAGCCCTAGGCACAGACTGTGGAGAGCACTTTCATTGAGATGGGTTGCCAAGCTTCTAAGAAATAACGAGTTTCCGAAATACCAGCAAATATTTTTTCACACAAACTTGTTGATACTTGGTGGTAATGATCAGTATACAAATCCCACTTCTCTCACCAAATTTTGGTCTTCTAGGTTGAAGCGTTCGTCTACAGTAGCAGTTTTTATATTTAGGTTTCTCTATGTTCTCTCCTATATAGATAGATGAATTTGGAACTCTAAATCCAACATGGTTTGTAGTACCTCTTTGAAACTTGACAAAATAAAGGAGTTCTAAGATTTGTCTCTATGGTTTGTTTCCTCTTCAAGAAGCCCTAGACACAGACTGTGGAAAAGCACTTTCATTGAGAGGGTTCCCAAGGTTCTTAGAAATAACGAGTTTCCGAAATACCAGCAAATATTTTTTCACCAAATCTTGATGATACTTGGTGGTCATGATCAGTACACAAATCCCACTTGGCTCACCAAATTTTGTTCTTCTAGGTTGAAGCGTTCTTCTACAGTAGCAGTTTTTATATTTAGGTTTCCCTCTGTTCTCTCCCATATAGATAGATGAATTTGGAACTCTAAATCCAACATGGTTTGTAGTAGCTCTTTGAAACTTGACAAAATAAAGGAGTTCTCAGTTTTGTCTCTATGGTTTGTTTCCTCTTAAAGAAGCCCTAGGCACAGACTGTGGAGAGCACTTTCATTGAGATGGGTTGCCAAGCTTCTAAGAAATAACGAGTTTCCGACATACCAGCAAATATTTTTTCACACAAACTTGTTGATACTTGGTGGTAATGATCAGTATACAAATCCCACTTGGCTCACCAAATTTTGGTTTTCTAGGTTGAAGCGTTCGTCTACAGTAGCAGTTTTTATATTTAGGTTTCTCTCTGTTCTCTCCTATATAGATAGATGAATTTGGAACTCTAAATCCAACATGGTTTGTAGTAGCTCTTTGAAACTTGACAAAATAAAGGAGTTCTCAGATTTGTCTCTATGGTTTGTTTCCTCTTCAAGTAGCCCTAGGCACAGACTGTGGAAAAGCACTTTCATTGAGAGGGGTTCCCAAGCTTCTTAGAAATAACGAGTTTAAGAAATACCAGCAAATATTTTTTCACCCAATCTTGATGATACTTGGTGGTCATGATCAGTACACAAATCCCACTTGGCTCACCAAATTTTGTTTTTCTAGGTTGAAGCGTTCGTCTACAGTAGCAGTTTTTATATTTAGGTTTCACTCTGTTCTCTCATATATAGATAGATGAATTTGGAACTCTAAATCCAACATGGTTTGTAGTAGCTCTTTGAAACTTGACAAAATAAAGGAGTTCTCAGTTTTGTCGCTATGGTTTGTTTCCTCTTCAAGTAGCCCCAGGCACAGACTGTGGAAAGCACTTTCATTGAGATGGGTTTCCAAGCTTCTAAGAAATAACGAGTTTCCGAAATACCAGCAAATATTTTTTCACCCAATCTTGATGATACTTGGTGGTCATGATCAGAACACAAATCCCACTTGGCTCACCAAATTTTGTTCTTCTAGGTTGAAGCGTTCATCTACAGTAGCAGTTTTTATATTTAGTGTTCCCTCTGTTCTCTCCATATAGAAATATGAATTTGGAACTCTAAATCCAACATGGTTTGTAGTAGCTCTTTGAAACTTGACAAAATAAAGGAGTTCTCAGTTTTGTCGCTATGGTTTGTTTCCTCTTCAAGTAGCCCCAGGCACAGACTGTGGAAAAGCACTTTCATTGAGAGGGGTTCCCAAGCTTCTAAGAAATAACGAGTTTCCGAAATACCAGCGAATATTTTTTCACCCAATCTTTATGATACTTGTTGCTAATGATCAGTACACAAATCCCACTTGGCTCACCAAATTTTGTTCTTCTAGGTTGAAGCGTTCGTCTACAGTAGCAGTTTTTATATTTAGGTTTCCCTCTGTTCTTTCCTATATAGAAAGATGAATTTGGAACTCTAAATCCAACATGGTTTGTAGTAGCTCTTTGAAACTTGACAAAATAAAGGAGTTCTCAGTTTTGTCGCTATGGTTTGTTTCCTCTTCAAGTAGCCCCAGGCACAGACTGTGGAAAGCACTTTCATTGAGATGGGTTTCCAAGCTTCTAAGAAATAACGAGTTTCCGTAATACCAGCAAATATCTTTTCACCCAATCTTGATGATACTTGGTGGTAATGATCAGTACACAAGTCCCACTTGGCTCACCAAATTTTGTTCTTCTATGTTGAAGCGTTCGTCTACAGTAGCAGTTTTTATATTTAGGTTTCACTCTGTTCTCTCTATATAGATAGATGAATTTGGAACTCTAAATCCAACATGGTTTGTAGTAGCTCTTTGAAACTTGACAAAATAAAGGAATTCTCAGTTTTATCTCTATGGTTTGTTTCCTCTTTAAGTAGCCCTAGGCAGAGACTCGGGAAAAGCACTTTCATTGAAAGGGGTTGCCAAGCTTCCAAGAAATAACGAGTTTCCGAAATACCAGCAAATATTTTTTCACACAATCTTGTTGATACTTGGTGGTAATGATCAGTACACAAATCCCACTTGGCTCACCAAATTTTGTTCTTCTAGGTTGAAGCGTTCGTCTACAATAGCAGTTTTTATATTTTGGTTTCTCTCTGTTCTCTCCTATATAGATAGATGAATTTGGAACTCTAAATCCAACATGGTTTGTAGTAGCTCTTTGAAACTTGACAAAATAAAGGAGGTCTCAGATTTGTCTCTATGGTTTGTTTACTCTTCAAGTAGCCATAGGCACAGACTGTGGAAAAGCACTTTCATTGAGAGGGGTTGCCAAGCTTCTAAGAAATAACGAGTTTCCGAAATACCAGCAAATATTTTTTCACCGAATCTTGATGATACTTGGTGGTAATGATCAGTACACAAATCCCACTTGGCTCACCAAATTTTGTTCTTCTAGGTTGAAGCGTTCGTCTACAGTAGCAGTTTTTATATTTAGGTTTCACTCTGTTCTCTCCTATATAGATAGATGAATTTGGAACTCTAAATCCAACATGGTTTGTAGTAGCTCTTTGAAACTTGACAAAATAAAGGAGTTCTCAGTTTTGTCTCTATGGTTTGTTTCCTCTTAAAGAAGCCCTAGGCACAGACTGTGGAGAGCACTTTCATTGAGATGGGTTGCCAAGCTTCTAAGAAATAACGAGTTTCCGAAATACCAGCAAATATTTTTTCACACAAACTTGTTGATACTTGGTGGTAATGATCAGTATACAAATCCCACTTCTCTCACCAAATTTTGGTCTTCTAGGTTGAAGCGTTCGTCTACAGTAGCAGTTTTTATATTTAGGTTTCTCTCTGTTCTCTCCTATATAGATAGATGAATTTGGAACTCTAAATCCAACATGGTTTGTAGTACCTCTTTGAAACTTGACAAAATAAAGGAGTTCTAAGATTTGTCTCTATGGTTTGTTTCCTCTTCAAGAAGCCCTAGACACAGACTGTGGAAAAGCACTTTCATTGAGAGGGGTTGCCAAGCTTCTAAGAAATAACGAGTTTCCGAAATACCAGCAAATATTTTTTCACCGAATCTTGATGATACTTGGTGGTAATGATCAGTACACAAATCCCACTTGGCTCACCAAATTTTGTTCTCCTAGGTTGAAGCGTTCGTCTACAGTAGCAGTTTTTATATTTAGGTTTCACTCTGTTCTCTCCTATATAGATAGATGAATTTGGAACTCTAAATCCAACATGGTTTGTAGTAGCTCTTTGAAACTTGACAAAATAAAGGAGTTCTCAGTTTTGTCTCTATGGTTTGTTTACTCTTCAAGTAGCCCTAGGCACAGACTGTGGAAAAGCACTTTCATTGAGATGGGTTGCCAAGCTTCTAAGAAATAACGAGTTTTCGAAATACCAGCAAATATTTTTTCACACAATCTTGATGATACTTGGTGGTAATGATCAGTACACAAATCCCACTTGGCTTACCCAATTTCGTTCTTCTAGGTTGAAGCGTTCGTCTACAGTAGCAGTTTTTATATTCAAGTTTCTCTCTGTTCTCTCCTATATAGATAGATGAATTTGGAACTCTAAATCCAACATGGTTTGTAGTAGCTCTTTGAAACTTGACAAAATAAAGGAGTTCTCAGATTTGTCTCTATGGTTTGTTTCCTCTTCAAGTAGCCCTAGACACAGACTGTGGAAAAGCACTTTAATTGAGAGGGGTTGCCAAGCTTCTAAGTAATAACGAGTTTCCGAAATACCAGCGAATATTTTTTCACCCAATCTTGATGATACTTTGTGGTCATGATCAGTACACAAATCCCACTTGGCTCACCAAATTTTGTTCTTCTAGGTTGAAGCGTTCGTCTACAGTAGCAGTTTTTATATTTAGGTTTCACTCTGTTCTCTCCTATATAGAAAGATGAATTTGGAACTCTAAATCCAACATGGTTTGTAGTAGCTCTTTGAAACTTGACAAAATAAAGGAGTTCTCAGTTTTGTCGCTATGGTTTGTTTCCTATTCAAGTAGCCCCAGGCACAGACTGTGGAAAAGCACTTTCATTGAGAGGGGTTGCCAAACTTCTAAGAAATAACGAGTTTCTGAAATACCAGCAAATATTTTTTCACCCAATCTTGATGATACTTGGTGGTAATGATCAGTATACAAATCCCACTTGGCTCACTAAATTTTGTTCTTCTAGGTTGAAGCGTTCGTCTACAGTAGCAGTTTTTATATTTAGGTTTCACTCTGTTCTCTCATATATAGATAGATGAATTTGGAACTCTAAATCCAACATGGTTTGTAGTAGCTCTTTGAAACTTGACAAAATAAAGGAATTCTCATTTTTATCTCTATGGTTTGTTTCCTCTTTAAGTAGCCCTAGGCAGAGACTTGGGAAAAGCACTTTCATTGAAAGGGATTGCCAAGCTTCCAAGAAATAACGAGTTTCCGAAATACCAGCAAATATTTTTTCACACAATCTTGTTGATACTTGGTGGTAATGATCAGTACACAAATCCCACTTGGCTCACCAAATTTTGTTCATCTAGGTTGAATCGTTCGTCTACAATAGCAGTTTTTATATTTAGGTTTCTCTCTGTTCTCTCCTATATAGATAGATGAATTTGGAACTCTAAATCCAACATGGTTTGTAGTAGCTCTTTGAAACTTGACAAAATAAAGGAGTTCTCAGTTTTGTCTCTATGATTTGTTTACTCTTCAAGTAGCCCTACGCACAGACTGTGGAAAAGCACTTTCATTGAGAGGGGTTGCCAAGCTTCTAAGAAATAACGAGTTTCCGAAATACCAGCAAATATTTTTTCACCGAATCTTGATGATACTTGGTGGTAATGATCAGTACACAAATCCCACTTGGCTCACCAAATTTTGTTCTTCTAGGTTGAAGCGTTCGTCTACAGTAGCAGTTTTTATATTTAGGTTTCACTCTGTTCTCTCCTATATAGATAGATGAATTTGGAACTCTAAATCCAACATGGTTTGTAGTAGCTGTTTGAAACTTGACAAAATAAAGGAGTTCTCAGTTTTTTCTCTATGGTTTGTTTCCTCTTAAAGAAGCCCTATGCACAGACTGTGGAGAGCACATTCATTGAGATGGGTTGCCAAGCTTCTAAGAAATATCGAGTTTCCGAAATACCAGCAAATATTTTTTCACACAATCTTGTTGAATGATCAGTATACAAATCCCACTTGGCTCACCAAATTTTGGTCTTCTAGGTTGAAGCGTTCGTCTACAGTAGCAGTTTTTATATTTAGGTTTCTCTCTGTTCTCTCCTATATAGATAGATGAATTTGGAACTCTAAATCCAACATGGTTTGTAGTAGCTCTTTGAAACTTGACAAAATAAAGGAGTTCTAAGATTTGTCTCTATGGTTTGTTTCCTCTTCAAGAAGCCCTAGACACAGACTGTGGAAAAGAACTTTCATTGAGAGGGGTTCCCAAGGTTCTAAGAAATAACGAGTTTCCGAAATACCAGCAAATATTTTTTCACCCAAACTTGATGATACTTTGTGGTCATGATCAGTACACAAATCCCACTTGGCTCACCAAATTTTGTTCTTCTAGGTTGAAGCGTTCGTCTACAGTAGCAGTTTTTATATTTAGGTTTCACTCTGTTCTCTCATATATAGATAGATGAATTTGGAACTCTAAATCCATCATGGTTTGTAGTAGCTCCTTGAAACTTGACAAAATAAAGGAGTTCTCAGATTTGTCTCTATGGTTTGTTTCCTCTTCAAGTAGCCCTAGGCACAGACTGTGGAAAAGCACTTTCATTGAGAGGGGTTGCCAAGCTTCTAAGAAATAACGAGTTTCCGAAATACCAGCAAATATTTTTTCACCCAATCTTGATGATACTTGGTGGTAATGATCAGTACACAAATCCCACTTGGCTCACCAAATTTTGTTCTTCTAGATTGAAGCGTTCGTCTACAGTAGCAGTATTTATATTTAGGTTTCCCTCTGTTCTCTCCTATATAGATAGATGAATTTGGAACTCTAAATCCAACATGGTTTGTAGTAGCTCTTTGAAACTTGACAAAATAAAGGAGTTCTCAGTTTTGTCTCTATGGTTTGTTTACTCTTCAAGTAGCCCTAGGCACAGACTGTGGAAAAGCACTTTCATTGAGATGGGTTGCCAAGCTTCTAAGAAATAACGAGTTTTCGAAATACCAGCAAATATTTTTTCACACAATCTTGATGATACTTGGTGGTAATGATCAGTACACAAATCCCACTTGGCTTACCCAATTTCGTTCTTCTAGGTTGAAGCGTTCGTCTACAGTAGCAGTTTTTATATTCAAGTTTCTCTCTGTTCTCTCCTATATAGATAGATGAATTTGGAACTCTAAATCCAACATGGTTTGTAGTAGCTCTTTGAAACTTGACAAAATAAAGGAGTTCTCAGATTTGTCTCTATGGTTTGTTTCCTCTTCAAGTAGCCCTAGACACAGACTGTGGAAAAGCACTTTAATTGAGAGGGGTTGCCAAGCTTCTAAGTAATAACGAGTTTCCGAAATACCAGCGAATATTTTTTCACCCAATCTTGATGATACTTTGTGGTCATGATCAGTACACAAATCCCACTTGGCTCACCAAATTTTGTTCTTCTAGGTTGAAGCGTTCGTCTACAGTAGCAGTTTTTATATTTAGGTTTCACTCTGTTCTCTCCTATATAGAAAGATGAATTTGGAACTCTAAATCCAACATGGTTTGTAGTAGCTCTTTGAAACTTGACAAAATAAAGGAGTTCTCAGTTTTGTCGCTATGGTTTGTTTCCTATTCAAGTAGCCCCAGGCACAGACTGTGGAAAAGCACTTTCATTGAGAGGGGTTGCCAAACTTCTAAGAAATAACGAGTTTCTGAAATACCAGCAAATATTTTTTCACCCAATCTTGATGATACTTGGTGGTAATGATCAGTATACAAATCCCACTTGGCTCACCAAATTTTGTTCTTCTAGGTTGAAGCGTTCGTCTACAGTAGCAGTTTTTATATTTAGGTTTCACTCTGTTCTCTCATATATAGATAGATGAATTTGGAACTCTAAATCCAACATGGTTTGTAGTAGCTCTTTGAAACTTGACAAAATAAAGGAATTCTCATTTTTATCTCTATGGTTTGTTTCCTCTTTAAGTAGCCCTAGGCAGAGACTTGGGAAAAGCACTTTCATTGAAAGGGATTGCCAAGCTTCCAAGAAATAACGAGTTTCCGAAATACCAGCAAATATTTTTTCACACAATCTTGTTGATACTTGGTGGTAATGATCAGTACACAAATCCCACTTGGCTCACCAAATTTTGTTCATCTAGGTTGAATCGTTCGTCTACAATAGCAGTTTTTATATTTAGGTTTCTCTCTGTTCTCTCCTATATAGATAGATGAATTTGGAACTCTAAATCCAACATGGTTTGTAGTAGCTCTTTGAAACTTGACAAAATAAAGGAGGTCTCAGA